>NC_072733.1:198306638-198462348 GCF_026930045.1 Uloborus diversus | reverse complement strand
GTACAAATTCTCTAGAAGAAAAATACAAGTTCAATGATTATGGATGCTGGTTGAGCTATGTTAACTTCAATACATAGTACATCCAAATAACTACCGCCATAAGTTCAATAATCTTGATTTCAAGACGGTACTGCAGTGCTACCATGCTGGACATTGAAATGAAATACTGTAGGGTAGTGTCAGAAAATGTGTAAAGATATGTAAGTATATTTCTACAGTAAGTACCGAAGAAAATGTTAGAAATCGATTCTTCCAGGAAAGCATGCAATTTAATTCTGCATCCAGAAAATTAATGATAATTTAAAAAGGAGCACAGAGACCACACCACGGTGAAAAAGACTCATGAAGATGTACAAAAAATATTAAAACTTTGCAACAACTAGGAAATTGTTGCGTCAGTCGTTGCCATTTAAAATTCGCCTGATGCTTCAGTTCCCTTGCTGTTGTTAAGTACAAATTCTCCAGAAGAAAAA
This sequence comes from Uloborus diversus, assembly GCF_026930045.1. Lineage (NCBI taxonomy): Eukaryota > Metazoa > Arthropoda > Arachnida > Araneae > Uloboridae > Uloborus > Uloborus diversus. Next base: position 198,461,875 of record NC_072733.1, on the reverse strand, counting down.
TACAAGTTCAATGATTATGGATGCTGGTATAGCTATGTTAACTTCAATACATCGTACATCCAAATAAATACCGCCATAAGTTCAATAATCTTGATTTCAAGACGGTACTGCAATGATACCATGCTGGACATTGAAATGAAATACTGTAGGGTAGTGTCAGAAAATGTGTAAAGATATGCAAGTATTTTTCTACAGTAAGAAGTGAAGAAAAAGTTAGAAATCGGTTCTTCCAGGAAAGCATGAAATTTAATTCTGCATCCAGAAAATTAATGATAATTTAAAAAGGAGCACAGAGACCACACCACGGTGAAAAAGACTCATGAAGATGAACAAAAAATATTAAAACTTTGCAACAACTAGGAAATTGTTGCGTCAGTCGTTGCCATTTAAAATTCGCCTGATGCTTCAGTTCCCGTGCTGTTGTTAAGTACAAATTCTCCAGAAGAAAAATACAAGTTCAATGATTATGGATGCTGGTTGAGCTATGTTAACTTCAATACATAGTACATCCAAATAACTACCACCATAAGTTCAATAATCTTGATTTCAAGACGGTACTGCAGTGCTACCATGCTGGACATTGAAATGAAATACTGTAGGGTAGTGTCAGAAAATGTGTAAAGATATGTAAGTATTTTTCTACAGTAAGTACCGAAGAAAATGTTAGAAATCGATTCTTCCAGGAAAGCATGCAATTTAATTCTGCATCCAGAAAATTAATGATAATTTAAAAAGGAGCACAGAGACCACACCACGGTGAAAAAGACTCATGAAGATGTACAAAAAATATTAAAACTTTGCAACAACTAGGAAATTGTTGCGTCAGTCGTTGCCATTTAAAATTCGCCTGATGCTTCAGTTCCCTTGCTGTTGTTAAGTACAAATTCTCCAGAAGAAAAATACAAGTTCAATGATTATGGATGCTGGTTGAGCTATGTTAACTTCAATACATCTTACATCCAAATGAATACCGCCATAAGTTCAATAATCTTGATTTCAAGACGGTACTGCAGTGCTACCATGCTGGACATTGAAATGAAATACTGTAGGGTAGTGTCAGAAAATGTGTAAAGATATGTAAGTATTTTTCTACAGTAAGTACCGAAGAAAATGTTAGAAATCGATTCTTCCAGGAAAGCATGAAATTTAATTCTGCATCCAGAAAATTAATGATAATTTAAAAAGGAGCACAGAGACCACACCACGGTGAAAAAGACTCATGAAGATGTACAAAAAATATTAAAACTTTGCAACAACTAGGAAATTGTTGTGTCAGTCGTTGCCATTTAAAATTCGCCTGATGCTTCAGTTCCCGTGCTGTTGTTAAGTACAAATTCTCCAGAAGAAAAATACAAGTTCAATGATTATGGATGCTGGTTGAGCTATGTTAACTTCAATACATAGTACATCCAAATAACTACCGCCATAAGTTCAATAATCTTGATTTCAAGACGGTACTGCAAGTCTACCATGCTGGACATTGAAATGAAATACTGTAGGGTAGTGTCAGAAAATGTGTAAAGATATGTAAGTATTTTTCTACAGTAAGTACCGAAGAAAAAGTTAGAGTTCGATTCTTCCAGGAAAGCATGAAATTTAATTCTGCATCCAGAAAATTAATGATAATTTAAAAAGGAGCACAGAGACCACACCACGGTGAAAAAGACTCATGAAGATGTACAAAAAATATTAAAACTTTGCAACAACTAGGAAATTGTTGCGTCAGTCGTTGCCATTTAAAATTCGCCTGATGCTTCAGTTCCCGTGCTGTTGTTAAGTACAAATTCTCCAGAAGAAAAATACAAGTTCAATGATTATCGATGCTGGTTGAGCTATGTTAACTTCAATACATCGTACATCCAAATAAATACCGCAATGAGATCAATAATCTTGAATTCAAGACGGTAATACAGTGCTACCATGCTGGACATTGAAATGAAATACTGTAGGGTAGTGTCAGAAAATGTGTAAAGATATGTACGTATTTTTCTACAGTAAGTACCGAAGAAAAAGTTAGAAATCGATTCTTCCAGGAAAGCATGAAATTTAATTCTGCATCCAGAAAATTAATGATAATTTAGAAAGGAGCACAGAGACCACACCACGGTGAAAAGGACTCATGAAGATGTACAAAAAATATTAAAACTTTGCAACAACTAGGAAATTGTTGCGTCAGTCGTTGTCATTTAAAATTCGCCTGATGCTTCAGTTCCCGTGCTGTTGTTAAGTACAAATTCTCTAGAAGAAAAATACAAGTTCAATGATTATGGATGCTGGTTGAGCTATGTTAACTTCAATACATCGTACATCCAAATAAATACCGCCATAAGTTCAATAATCTTGATTTCAAGACGGTACTGCAGTGCTACCATGCTGGACATTGAAATGAAATACTGTATGGTAGTGTCAGAAAATGTGTAAAGATATGTAAGTATTTTTCTACAGTAAGTACCGAAGAAAATGTTAGAAATCGATTCTTCCAGGAAAGCATGCAATTTAATTCTGCATCCAGAAAATTAATGATAATTTAAAAAGGAGCACAGAGACCACACCACTGTGAAAAAGACTCATGAAAATGTACAAAAAATATTAAAACTTTGCAACAACTAGGAAATTGTTGCGTCAGTCGTTGCCATTTAAAATTCGCCTGATGCTTCAGTTCCCTTGCTGTTGTTAAGTACAAATTCTCCAGAAGAAAAATACAAGTTCAATGATTATGGATGCTGGTTGAGCTATGTTAACTTCAATACATCGTACATCCAAATAAATACCGCCATAAGTTCAATAATCTTGATTTCAAGACGGTACTGCAATGCTACCATGCTGGACATTGAAATGAAATACTGTAGGGTACTGTCAGAAAATGTGTAAAGATATGTAAGTATTTTTCTACAGTAAGTACCGAAGAAAATGTTAGAAATCGATTCTTCCAGGAAAGCATGCAATTTAATTCTGCATCCAAAAAATTAATGATAGTTTAAAAAGGAGCACAGAGACCAAACCACTGTGAAAAAGACTCATGAAGATGTACAAAAAATATTAAAACTTTGCAACAACTAGGAAATTGTTGCGTCAGTCGTTGCCATTTAAAATTCGCCTGATGCTTCAGTTCCCGTGCTGTTGTTAAGTACAAATTCTCCAGAAGAAAAATACATGTTCAATGATTATGGATGCTGGTTGGGCTATGTTAACTTCAATACATCGTACATCCAAATAAAGACCGCCATAAGTTCAATAAACTTGATTTCAAGACGGTACTGCAGTGCTACCATGCTGGACATTGAAATGAAATACTGTAGGGTAGTGTCAGAAAATGTGTAAAGATATGTAAGTATTTTTCTACAGTAAGTACCGAAGAAAATGTTAGAAATCGATTCTTCCAGGAAAGCATGCAATTTAATTCTGCATCCAGAAAATTAATGATAATTTAAAAAGGAGCACAGAGACCACACCACGGTGAAAAAGACTCATGAAGATGTACAAAAAATATTAAAACTTTGCAACAACTAGGAAATTGTTGCGTCAGTCGTTGCCATTTAAAATTCGCCTGATGCTTCAGTTCCCTTGCTGTTGTTAAGTACAAATTCTCCAGAAGAAAAATACAAGTTCAATGATTATGGATGCTGGTTGAGCTATGTTAACTTCAATACATCTTACATCCAAATGAATACCGCCATAAGTTCAATAATCTTGATTTCAAGACGGTACTGCAGTGCTACCATGCTGGACATTGAAATGAAATACTGTAGGGTAGTGTCAGAAAATGTGTAAAGATATGTAAGTATTTTTCTACAGTAAGTACCGAAGAAAAAGTTAGAAATCGATTCTTCCAGGAAAGCATGAAATTTAATTCTGCATCCAGAAAATTAATGATAATTTAAAAAGGAGCACAGAGACCACACCACGGTGAAAAAGACTCATGAAGATGTACAAAAAATATTAAAACTTTGCAACAACTAGTAAATTGTTGCGTCAGTCGTTGCCATTTAAAATTCGCCGGATGCTTCAGTTCCCGTGCTGTTGTATTTTTCTTCTGGAGAATTTGTACTTAACAAGTTCAATGATTATGGATGCTGGTTGAGCTATGTTAACTTCAATACATCGTACATCCAAATGAATACCGCCATAAGTTTAATAATCTTGATTTCAAGACGGTACTGCAGTGCTACCATGCTGGACATTGAAATGAAATACTGTAGGGTAGTGTCAGAAAATGTGTAAAGATATGTAAGTATTTTTCTACAGTAAGTACCGAAGAAAATGTTAGAAATCGATTCTTCCAGGAAAGCATGCAATTTAATTCTGCATCCAGAAAATTAATGATAATTTAAAAAGGAGCACAGAGACCACACCACTGTGAAAAAGACTCATGAAAATGTACAAAAAATATTAAAACTTTGCAACAACTAGGAAATTGTTGCGTCAGTCGTTGCCATTTAAAATTCGCCTGATGCTTCAGTTCCCTTGCTGTTGTTAAGTACAAATTCTCCAGAAGAAAAATACAAGTTCAATGATTATGGATGCTGGTTGAGCTATGTTAACTTCAATACATCGTACATCCAAATAAATACCGCAATAAGATCAATAATCTTGAATTCAAGACGGTAATACAGTGCTACCATGCTGGACATAGAAATGAAATACTGTAGGTTAGTGTCAGAAAATGTGTAAAGATATGTAAGTATTTTTCTACAGTAAGTACCGAAGAAAAAGTTAGAAATCGATTCTTCCAGGAAAGCATGAAATTTAATTTTGCATCCAGAAAATTAATGATAGTTTAAAAAGGAGCACAGAGACCACACCACGGTGAAAAAGACTCATGAAGATGTACAAAAAATATTAAAACTTTGCAACAACTAGGAAATTGTTGCGTCAGTCGTTGCCATTTAAAATTCGTCTGATGCTTCAGTTCCCTTGCTGTTGTTAAGTACAAATTCTCCAGAAGAAAAGTACAAGTTCAATGATTATGGATGCTGGTTGAGCTATGTTAACTTCAATACATCGTACATCCAAATAAATACCGCCATAAGTTCAATAATCTTGATTTCAAGACTTACTGCAATGCTACCATGCTGGACATTGAAATGAAATACTGTAGGGTAGTGTCAGAAAATGTGTAAAGATATGTAAGTATTTTTCTACAGTAAGTACCGAAGAAAATGTTAGAAATCGATTCTTCCATGAAAGCATGCAATTTAATTCTGCATCCAGAAAATTAATGATAATTTAAAAAGGAGCACAGAGACCACACCACTGTGAAAAAGACTCATGAAAATGTACAAAAAATATTAAAACTTTGCAACAACTAGGAAATTGTTGCGTCAGTCGTTGCCATTTAAAATTCGCCTGATGCTTCAGTTCCCTTGCTGTTGTTAAGTACAAATTCTCCAGAAGAAAAATACAAGTTCAATGATTATGGATGCTGGTTGAGCTATGTTAACTTCAATACATCGTACATCCAAATAAATACCGCCATAAGTTCAATAATCTTGATTTCAAGACGGTACTGCAATGCTACCATGCTGGACATTGAAATGAAATACTGTAGGGTAGTGTCAGAAAATGTGTAAAGATATGTAAGTATATTTCTACAGTAAGTACCGAAGAAAATGTTAGAAATCGATTCTTCCAGGAAAGCATGCAATTTAATTCTGCATCCAGAAAATTAATGATAATTTAAAAAGGAGCACAGAGACCACACCACGGTGAAAAAGACTCATGAAGATGTACAAAAAATATTAAAACTTTGCAACAACTAGGAAATTGTTGCGTCAGTCGTTGCCATTTAAAATTCGCCTGATGCTTCAGTTCCCTTGCTGTTGTTAAGTACAAATTCTCCAGAAGAAAAATACAAGTTCAATGATTATGGATGCTGGTTGAGCTATGTTAACTTCAATACATCGTACATCCAAATAAATACCGCCATAAGTTCAATAATCTTGATTTCAAGACGGTACTGCAATGATACCATGCTGGACATTGAAATGAAATACTGTAGGGTAGTGTCAGAAAATGTGTAAAGATATGCAAGTATTTTTCTACAGTAAGAAGTGAAGAAAAAGTTAGAAATCGGTTCTTCCAGGAAAGCATGAAATTTAATTCTGCATCCAGAAAATTAATGATAATTTAAAAAGGAGCACAGAGACCACACCACGGTGAAAAAGACTCATGAAGATGAACAAAAAATATTAAAACTTTGCAACAACTAGGAAATTGTTGCGTCAGTCGTTGCCATTTAAAATTCGCCTGATGCTTCAGTTCCCGTGCTGTTGTTAAGTACAAATTCTCCAGAAGAAAAATACAAGTTCAATGATTATGGATGCTGGTTGAGCTATGTTAACTTCAATACATAGTACATCCAAATAACTACCACCATAAGTTCAATAATCTTGATTTCAAGACGGTACTGCAGTGCTACCATGCTGGACATTGAAATGAAATACTGTAGGGTAGTGTCAGAAAATGTGTAAAGATATGTAAGTATTTTTCTACAGTAAGTACCGAAGAAAATGTTAGAAATCGATTCTTCCAGGAAAGCATGCAATTTAATTCTGCATCCAGAAAATTAATGATAATTTAAAAAGGAGCACAGAGACCACACCACGGTGAAAAAGACTCATGAAGATGTACAAAAAATATTAAAACTTTGCAACAACTAGGAAATTGTTGCGTCAGTCGTTGCCATTTAAAATTCGCCTGATGCTTCAGTTCCCTTGCTGTTGTTAAGTACAAATTCTCCAGAAGAAAAATACAAGTTCAATGATTATGGATGCTGGTTGAGCTATGTTAACTTCAATACATCTTACATCCAAATGAATACCGCCATAAGTTCAATAATCTTGATTTCAAGACGGTACTGCAGTGCTACCATGCTGGACATTGAAATGAAATACTGTAGGGTAGTGTCAGAAAATGTGTAAAGATATGTAAGTATTTTTCTACAGTAAGTACCGAAGAAAATGTTAGAAATCGATTCTTCCAGGAAAGCATGAAATTTAATTCTGCATCCAGAAAATTAATGATAATTTAAAAAGGAGCACAGAGACCACACCACGGTGAAAAAGACTCATGAAGATGTACAAAAAATATTAAAACTTTGCAACAACTAGGAAATTGTTGTGTCAGTCGTTGCCATTTAAAATTCGCCTGATGCTTCAGTTCCCGTGCTGTTGTTAAGTACAAATTCTCCAGAAGAAAAATACAAGTTCAATGATTATGGATGCTGGTTGAGCTATGTTAACTTCAATACATAGTACATCCAAATAACTACCGCCATAAGTTCAATAATCTTGATTTCAAGACGGTACTGCAAGTCTACCATGCTGGACATTGAAATGAAATACTGTAGGGTAGTGTCAGAAAATGTGTAAAGATATGTAAGTATTTTTCTACAGTAAGTACCGAAGAAAAAGTTAGAGTTCGATTCTTCCAGGAAAGCATGAAATTTAATTCTGCATCCAGAAAATTAATGATAATTTAAAAAGGAGCACAGAGACCACACCACGGTGAAAAAGACTCATGAAGATGTACAAAAAATATTAAAACTTTGCAACAACTAGTAAATTGTTGCGTCAGTCGTTGCCATTTAAAATTCGCCGGATACTTCAGTTCCCGTGCTGTTGTATTTTTCTTCTGGAGAATTTGTACTTAACAAGTTCAATGATTATGGATGCTGGTTGAGCTATGTTAACTTCAATACATCGTACATCCAAATAAACACCGCCAGTCTTATTTTTAAGACGGTACTGCAGTGTACCATGCTGGCCTTTATATAAAACGTTTGAGTGTCCAAAAATGTGTGAAGATATGTATGCATTTTTCTACAATAAGTATGTATATTTGTTGCTAATTATTATTTCTATTACTAAATATTTATATGTTTATTTGCATTATTATTATTTTGTCATTTAATACTTGGTTAACAGTTTAATGTTATATAATACTTACATTGAGTAAACATACATAATTTTTTAAATATATTATTGGAAAAAGAGCAAAAGTTCCTTTTTTTACAAAATTGAGTTAGCTGTGGTTTTAATTTATTTTTGTGTAGAGAAACCGACTAGTGTAGAACTGAAGTAAATTCTTGCACTATCAAGCACTTTATTTTATGATCCACAATTCTTGTTTAGTGTATAAAGGGTATAAGTCCCGGGACCTACGCCCGGGTCCTTGCGTGTTACTTCCTCTCAACGAGCAAGTAAGACGCAATGTGAATACGGCATGATCATAGAAGAGCTAGATTTTTTTGTCGAAATGAAGCAGAAACTAATAGCATTACTACGGCAGAGGCAGGTCCGTTATTTAGGGGGTTGGAGGGGGGGGGGAGAAATTGCCATTTCCACCAGGCTTTGAAAATTCTTTTTCATTAAGTGGACATGGTCTTTATTGCTTTCGGATAAAATGTACGTTGAATTTACACCTTTACCCCTCCCCTCTGGAAAAATTCGAAATCATGGGCCTGGCGAGAGGTATGGCAGAAAAGTATCGGATGGAAATTTTTTGATTTCTCAGGGATTTTACCAACATCACTTTAGGAACTGTAAAAAATCCTGTACTCTCTCAGTGAGTACAGAAGTATTTACATTGATATCAGTGATATTCGAAGTTTATATAACTTCGAAGTATACCGTAAATACAGACAACCCAACATCTTAAGAGTAATTAAAGCCAATAGAATCAGATGGCTGCGGCACGTATTTAGGCGTGCAGATCTGGATCCGATTAAAAAATTATTAGAGTTAACTAATAGTTCAATAATCACATGATTTGAACGAAATTAAGATCTCAGAAAATTTGGGTATTTAGTATCTTCATCAAGAGACGGTTTTTACAAATACAGTGCAACTGTGTTCGTCGTATCTATAAAAACAGGCATTTTTTAGGGAAAATGAAACAAAATTGAATGCAAGTATTGAAGCTTTTCAGCATTTGAGATGAAAGAGTGGTCAGTCGTTATATTTGACTTCTCGCCTGACGCTTTATCATCTTTAATGTTGTAAAGTACGAAATCTTCAAGACCAAGACGATGAAAAATCTTTGTGTGGCAAGTATTGAGACTAAATAAAATTTAAAAATCAATTATTTTTACATTTCAAGTTCGGCCTGGCTTTCTCTCCATGACAAAAAGTCCAAATCGAATAGCAGAAAAAAGGAGTAAAGTACATGGCTATGTTAAATCAACAGAAAAAATCATCTAAGAAAGCATATGGATGTTAATAGATGCTGCAGACGCGAGAAAGCATATAAACATGTCAACAAATCTGTGTATATAGTCTTCATCGAGTGACTGCTTTTACCATTCCCATGCAACTTTTTTCAATTCAAACTATTGTTTTTCAAACCGATGCGATTCGTGAAAGAGATAAAAGTTTTACACCATTTGAGATGATAGTGTTCAGTCGTTATGCTTAAAGTTTCAATTGGCGCTTTACAGTGGCGCACACAAGGGAGGGGTCCAGGGAGTCCGGACCCTTCCCATAAGTCTTGTTGCTTTTCCCTGATTGATTACGATTCTATGTATTTTGTACGTAAAATATTTCCATACAAAGCGAACAATAATTTCAGTTTTAATAAATGACAAAATAAAATCCTTATGCTAAAAGTTTTAAAATATTATGCACTTTTTGTATAACAAATTACCTAAAAGGAGCAGAATGGTAATTATAAGTGAACACACTATAATAACGATGTTTTCAGTTTTGTATTTATAGATTAAAATGAGATTCTATGAACTTCTGGTGCTTCTACAACGATGAATTTGCTTTGCTGAATCCATTTCTTAACTATAAGAAAAGTAAAAGCGTAAAATTATTTTGCTTTTCGGTAATTTGTGTAAGTATATTTCATCACAAAATGCTAATTATTTATTCAATAGTTTATTTTTTACTGTTTTCCGTTCATGCGAATCGACAAAATCAAGTCAATATGTTTGACGACGTATTGGGGTATAATATGAAAATGAGGCTTTCGATCTCGGACCCTCCCCTTGCAAGATTCCTGTGTGCGCCACTGGCGCTTTATCATTCTTAACGTTGCAAATTCCGAAGTCTTCAGGAGGAAAAAAAAGATTCAATGATTCTAGTCGTACGTTAAATCAGGTTAAAAAAGCAAAACAAGTGAACGAATAATACACATAAAACTTTATCCCACATTCGGAGGAAAAAAAGCCAGCAAGTGTTGAGACGTACATACACATTTAGAAAGCAATGGCGTCGTTTTTTTAATTCTTTTTACAATAAAAAATCCAAAAAAAAAAAAAAAGGAAAAGTGATTTTACTAAATGATTACTTTTACTTCATCTTTAATTTAGATGGTTGCATTACCTCAAAAATGATCAAACAATCGAAATTTATTTTATTGCATTGTTCAAAACTAAAAACTACTCCAAAGACAGGGGAAAGTTTCATTGCTTTTAGTTCAACTATTTGAAAAGTTGTGAGTTGTTTTAGGTCATACTCGCTATGTGTTCTTATGCAGAAGAAAAACTTTAAATTCTATGCTATTTCTCAATTATCGTTTTTTGGGGCTTTCATATTATTGGAATCCCTATGGATTTTTTTTTAAATTAAAGATACAGCTTTAAGGTAATGCTTTTTTACAGTCAGGATGATATATTTTACAATCTGTGCACAGGATAAGCATTTTAAAAATAACTAAAATTTTTTGAGCATATCGTAATTTTAAAAACAAAATTCGATGATAATTTTTTACGATTTTTTACATAATTAATCACAGAAAATTTTCTAGTAAACAAATAAGCAAATGAAGGTACAGATTTTTAGAGATGATTATTGTGATTGTTAAGCAAAAAATATTTTTGAAATAAGTTCAAAAGCAAAAAAAAACTTAAAAGGCATTAAAAAAAATTGAAATTTTCCTAAGTTTTTTGATTTTTTTAAAAGTGGGCAGCATTTTTAAACAATCACGATTGCTTATTGTTCTCATTTGACTGTTTTTGGCGTCTTTTGATTTTTCCCACCGCCACCCTCCGCACCATCAGCGCAGACGGGTTCCTCACGATGCTGCTCCTATAGCGAAAGCCGTCTCCAGGTTGCATCCATGTCCTACACACACGCGCATACATACACAACTACACACACACATGCACACACACATAAACACATACACACACATACACATACACACACATACACATACACACACATACACATACACACACACACAAAACCATACGCACGCACACACACATACACACCACTACCCACACATTCATGCCTGCACACAAACAGAAACACATATGCCTACACATACATACACATACCCCCACACACACATTCATACACACAACTACCCACACACTTATGCCAGCACACATACACAAACACACATGCCCACATACACAAACACACATGCCCACATACACATAACCCCTACACACAAACACATACCTCTACACACAAACACACACGCCTACATACACACACTCGTGATTGCGAAAAACATAATTTGAATTCAAGATGTCAAAATTCAAATTAATTTTTTTTAAATTTTTTTAATGAATATTATTGATTGCAAAATCAGTATGCATGCTAAGGTTTCAAATAATTGCATAATTTAATTTAAAAAAAAAATGTTTGGAAGGTAATGTGACCCCTTAGCACCAATAAATGAATTATGCACAAAACTGTTAGTGCATGTAGGGGGAAACCATTTGAACTCCATCGCAAGATAAGTTTAAATGACTCTTTCCTAAGTGCGGCATTTCTTTAAATGAATATATTAAGCTTCCTAATCGGAGTTTCTAACATGTCTCACATTGTGAGGATGTTCCTTTTTCAAATAATCTAAAATTTGTTTTTTATCTCACCTCACGCAGCATTTCCGGGAACAATATGATGGAATGTGCTTGGGAAATGGAACAGAGTTTTGCACAGCAACTAATGATCATGCAAAATATCTAGAAATGTAGAGCAGGTATTTTCGTAAATTTCAACTTTTGTCTTTTACTTGCTACCTTTCATGATTTCCTGTTCTTCTCTTTGTCTTTATTGTCTTACTTGTCTTTATTATTCAGAACTTAGCATGAAATTATTTCTCTTCAATGTTTATTGTGGAACGGACACTTAGGTATTTAGCTTGGTCATTTTTGCGAAATCAACTATCTTGTATTTCATTTGTTCGCTGAAAACGCAGAAACGAGGTATCTAATTTTTTTTTTTTACATGCCAAGGAAAATCATTATTCATTTTTCTTTATAATTATAAAAGATCATGTATATAAAGCCCAATGATGAAGACCGAAATCATATAAAACGCATTAATATGATTGAATCGCGGCAATCTGAGGGCTGCAACTGAGTACTTAAAAACGCATTTATAATTTAATGTTTTATTTTTGCTAACAAATTTATTACTAATTCATAAATTTCGTTCAGCTTCGGTCATAAAATTGTAGCTAGCGCGATTTTTCAAATTCAGATATTTTTTATAAAGAAAATAGAATTGCCTTTTTCACCTGTTAATCTGGTTTCATCAGCATTCTTAAAACTTGAATTCAAGAGCACCAATCTTTAAGTAACTAGAAATAGCTCTGCGTTACTTGAATTATGCATCTAATGCATTTTGCATAAGTTACGTTTTTCTAGGGGGAGTCTACATGTAAAATTTTCTGAAGACTGTCAAATTTTCGGAAGCTTGACCCCTCTTCCCTCCCCCTTAGAAACTCTTCAAATATGCACATCAAAATCATTTCGAAAAACATTTCTTTATTCTTTTAGGGCAATATTTTAGTTTTAGAATATTGCCAGAGCAAAATTTTCGGAAACAATAAACCCAAAATTTTCGGAAATTACGGATCACAAGCACCCTTGCGTTTGTCTATCATTGTACCTTATACGTATGGTAAAAATGAGAGACATGAAGGACAATAAAATCTCAGAAAGTAATAAGATAAACGGTGGTGTCTAACTAACGATAGGGAAATGTTGAAATCGGACCTTTTTTCGCACGTTGTGTTCGGCCGAAAATAAATAAGCAAGCCTGCACCTTAATGCTACAGTAGAATAGATGACAAAAATGAAAAACACCGAAAACTGCAAAATTTGTAGTTACTGCCATTTACCTGTCCACGGCAGTATTCTAGTCAATACTTATTTAAGAATTATTATTTCTTAAAAGAGTATTAAATTGTATACACACCTGAAAAGCGATATGGTACTATTCTTAAGTTATTAGAATAGAGATAATAAAATAGTGATACATTTAATTTCTATGATATACAGTATTATTGACAAAACTATTCGAAACCTCTTAAGGAAGATATGTAAATGCTTGTAAAGAATATATTCAATGATATTATAATTTACTGAAATTTTCCATTGTTATATACATGCTATGCTTTTAACAGCATTACATTCAAAAGATGTTTCAGAATTATACTTTAGAAGTATATAATTTTCTGCTGTTTTGTTCGTTAGGTTAAAATTTAAAATCTTACCTGTGAACCTGATATTTTTATTTCTTAAGAAGTTTCGGCTAAGTAATCAAAGACTGTGTGCTTCGGAGCATTGTTCAATTTCCTAAAACAAAAGAATAGTGAAATTTAGTAAGCATTATATGCTTTTTAAGTTAATATTTCTTATGTTTGTACCTTCGCTGTGATGCTTCTTCTCAAAGTTAAAACCAGGGTTTCTCAAACTTTTCCTAAAACCGTCCTCTTGAAAGAACGTTACCTATGGACACCTAATAAAACCCCACTAAATTCCTTATGATCTTGTTTTCTTTGTTAATGGATAGCTGAAAGAAGTTCTACATCCAGCTTTCACCCAGTTAAGCTATGTGCAGTTAATGATTAAATTGAAAAACCAACGTTAATAAAGTCCAAACTAACACGAAATAACCCAGTTCTCCCACGACTTTCTGCAAAGGTGCCCACCTAGGTGGGGTCATTGCGCAGACTGCGCCACTGACATTTTTAGGGGGGTTGTTTTAAGGGTATGTTCCTCGTTTTTTTTTTTTTTTTTGAAAAGGCTTCCGATTGGGGGAGGTCCTTGTGGTATTGGGGTAGGATGCGCCCTTACTCTTAGGAGGGGCGGACACCCCTAGATTCCGGTTTTGTGTTGAGTTTTTTTTTTTTTTTTTGCACTGATGAAGAGGCACCACTGTAGTCTTGAAATAGTTTTACTGTGTTTTCGTGTGAATTTGTGCTTTATTTACGTTGGTTTTTGAATTTAATCATATTGTAGCACAAAGCTTATTTGATCTTTTTTCATTTAATGTAGAGTTCAGTTTGAATAGTTCGGAAGAAAGGTGATCTTTTGAAAAGTAACATCAATTTCATGCGACGTTTATAGGTTAAGAAAATATTGCGAATTGTCTATGATATTCACCTAATGTTTCACCTTGATCAGTATCACAGATAGAGATGTAAAATTTCCGGAAATTTTGAAGTGGTGGAAAAATAAAACGGTTTTTTACAGGTTTTTTTCGGGAAAAATTTAAAAAATGGAAAAATTGATTTTTTAATGAATAAAAGTAGAATTTCTTAATACCTCTGTGTTTCTGGAAAACTGGCTATAAACAATCAGAGGGGGGGGGGTCATTTCCGAAACGTAGGACTTGAGGAGAAATGATGGTCATATTTGGATTCACGGGATACTTTTTCACAAGAACCAGCAAGAATAGTGTCAGAACAGGGGCGTGCACAGGGGGGGGGAGGGACACCTGTTGGCCTGAGCCAGAGTTTCAAGGGGGGCTGATATTTTTAAAATAAGGGGTGAAATATGTGTAGGTACGTAGGGGTAAACAATATGGAGGGGACCCGGAAAATTCAATTGTGACGGGCCCCAAAATTTCTGTGCACGCCAGTGTCAGAAGCATTTTGAAGATTTTCTTTTTTTTTTTTAATTTTTTATCTCGCAGTGTAAAGACGAATGTTACTAAATTCGAGAGTATTAATTGTATCTGTTGTTCATAATGTATCGCATTTATTCATATATATATATATATATATAGATACAAAAAGACATTAACAATACTCAGAGGCTTCGTGGGAAACTGTCATTTGTTTTGAACTTTCACAAAGAGGTAATCGTTATGGAAAAACAAGCCAACCACAGAAGGAAAAACTGAGAGCGAGAAGAATTTGCAATCAAAATAATTCTTCTTACTTAAGCAAAACATTGAGAATAGGTGTAGAAACGTGATATTGAGACATATCTTGAAGTAAGTCAAACCACATACAAAACCAAATTACTCGTCAAATAAGTTGGTAGAATTCTGGGAACTCAAAACAGAAAACCTCTAATAATACAGCGGAGTTTACCATTCCTCCAAAAAGCAAAATCTAAAACCTTTGCTTTTTGCCTCATTAGGAGGCTAGAACTGCCGAAATGTGGAGACGGGCGAGTGTTCACAATAGGTAGTTCTTAGAATCTCTCTTTCTACCCCCTTTCATCACAAACCTATAATTTCTGACATTAAACGAACTGCGGATTTTTCGAAGTATGCAAAAGATAAACAATCGTTGACTTTAAATGAACGAAAAACAGGAGTCGAAAAGAGGCATAAAAGGAAGTCCTAAGCATCAATTTTCATATGGCAGTACTGTGCTGTTCATTGAGGAGTTATTTTGGAAATAAATTAAAGGTAGCAGGAACTTTTCTATTCAACTATTTCACATCATTGTTATATAATTAAAATTTAAAGACACCTTTCCACTCTTGTTCGCAATATATATATGGTTTCCCCCTCATATATATATATATATATATATATATATATATATATATATATATATATATATATATATATATATATATATATATATATATATATATTTTTTTTTTTTTTTTGAAAACACCGCAAATTTCCATATTTTGCAACCAAAGCTTCTGGTCCCCCCCCCTCCCAAATGGTCAAAATTATTTGATATCTGGTAATGAGATGGTATCCATCGAGACTCCCCGCCCTGCTCTACCCCTGGGCTTCTCTGGTATCTAGTTTTATATGAAACAAAACGTCTTCAGTTGAAAAACAACAAAAGTGAAAAAATAAATGAAATTAATAGAACTATTCTGTTACTTCATTTTTTATTCATTGTCTTCCAAATTTATCTTAAGCTTTATCATTTGGCACCTTTCAAAGGTGAAAACCTTGTAGCCGGGAATGAAGAGATGGAAACCTAGGAGAGAATAATGGCACCCTTACTCTTCCCTATTGCAGATTTTAATACACAGTTACTTGCGGCAGGAGTACCCCCTCCCCTCCGAAGAGAAATGCACTCCCTCAGGTGTTAAGGGAGTTGAACGACCCCCCCCCCCCCAAACAACAACAACAACAACAACACTTAGCTCATTATCAGCTCAGTCTACTGAATATACTCTCCAAATTGCAAGAATCTAAGGGGGTGATTTTGCCCTCTCCAAGATTATTCGACTGACCTTTCGAAGTTTGAACATCTAATTTCATTACAGTTGACATCTTCTATCTCAAAAATATGGCATTGTTATTGCAACTAAAATTAGTGAACATGTTAATGTTTTTGCTCAAAATATTGAAATTTATACTCCATACTTGTCACAAAAGATATTATTTCATTTGAAAAAAATAAAAACATATATCTGTAATGTCCAAGTGGATTGGCCACTTTTGGCAGGTATTATGTTTCTCCCCGAAAAAAAAAAGTGCAAAACGGGGCACTTTATATTATACCATAGAAATAGATTTTTTTTTTTTTTTTTTCAAACTTTAATAACGCGGTAATATGTTTTCAGTTTACTTAAAGAAAAAGAAAAAAAAGCATGAAAAGATGATCCATATCTCTTTAAAGTATCGCTTAAAGAGGTTAAAAGACAAATATGAGTTGACAATAACTTCATAATTTCAATATGCATTGAAGCATGAAAAATTGGAATATAAATATAAGGTTACAGTCCGTGCCTACTAAGTTTTGAGGGAATAGTTGTTCTATTCAAACAAAAATGGTTTTTAAGCTTTCAAACTCTTGGCCAGGAATCCGATTCCGCTTTCTCCATTTTTTGATTTTTTTGTGAACAATCACGATATGCTTATTGTTTTCATTTGACCGTTGAATGACGCCTCCATGTACTTTGATTTTTGGAACTGGGCATCTGTGAGCGCCACCGTCGATCGACTCCGGCAGGTGCTTGTCCTCTGGTGCTGGTTCTCCTTTAGCATGACTGTCCACCGGAATCCCCTCCCCTAGGCGGTTGCATCCATATCCTACGCACACATTATACACACATGCATATACACACACACGCGCGACTATACCAACACGCGCGCGCGCACACATGTGCCAACACACACATGTGCATGGAACATACGCGCGCGACTAGATACGAAAGTGCAAAAAACGCGATTGTACGTCATCTTTTGTTACGTTTATGGCAGTTTTAGATGATATTTGGCAATGTTAGTGAGATTAGAGGTTCAGGGGTCCTCTACTGGCTTTTTTTTTTTTTTTTTTTTTTGAAATTGAAATTTCAGAAACTCAATTGTAAATGAATTTTGACAATGTTATTGAAGAAGAGTTTTCACGGCTCTCCCCCTAGAATTTTTTTTAAAATAGGAATCAGTCTTTAACGATGATGAGGGTGAGTTCTAAAAATTTTTCGAAATTTTAGTCGTAAATACGCGCAGCTACAAAAATTGGTATCACACACAGGTATACAGAGATTGATATTTTCCGGAAATGGTCAAAATAATTCGTCTATTCGGCACACAAACTTCAAGAATTTTCTTAGATAGAATACTTGCTTCTATTCAGAAGCGGATCCATAGGAGAGAGGGGATATTAGAGGGCACCCCCCACGCCCCCCAAAAAAGTTTAAAGTTCAAAAAGTTTCCAGGCGGAGTCCATTGACTCCCCTCCCTCTCATCCAACATCACAAAAATCACCTCTAAATAAGTTTTTAGGACTCGAATTCCTAAAATTTTCTAAGGAAGAGGCTCCTCTCCCTCTTGTCATCGTTAGACCATCTAAAATTTTACGCTCTGGGAGCTTCAAATTCAAAAAACTATCTGGGAGGAATCTTTGAACCCATCCCTTCCCCTAACGTTAGCAAAGTCGAACTATAAAATCACGTTTTTAAGACTGCAGTTCCAAAAAATTTCCGAGAGACGACATAATCTCTCTTCCTAACATCACAAAAAAGCATGGAAAATTGCGTTTTTGGAACTTCAATATCAACGCAATTCCGAGGAGAGAGTTCTGAACCCCGTGCTTTCTCATTTTGTCATTAAAGAAGGCCTAAAGTTACGTTTCAGAAATCCAACTCTGGAAATTTTCCTAGAAGAACCCCTATCCCATACCACCATTAAGGATTGCCTAAAATTGAGACTTCAGTATTGAAAAGTGGATAAGTGGATGGGGAGTTCTTCAACTGCATCGCTTCTCTTCAGGCTTCTAAAGATGGCCAACAATATCGTTTTTAAAACTCTAGTTTTGAACTATTTCCGATGTAAAGCTCCCCAAACTCCGATTGTCTAAGTTCTTCTAAAATTACGTTTTGGACTTCAATTTCGAAATTTTTTCTGATCAAAGTTCCAAACCCCGTCCCTTCTCCTAACGTCATAAAAGATGGTCTTCAAGTGTTTTTTGGCGTACGGGGGATGTGGACGTGAAGTGTGAGCGATGCGTCCGTGGCGGGATTTGCTGTCAATGTGGGATCTGTTGCTGCGTTACATGGCGCCATTAATTAAGTTACTCAGTCATCAACATGTGACGTGCAAATGTGGCAGCAGAGTGAGCAAAGCGTGTCCGTGGTGATGATTGAGCCATGGACCTTTGTGATGCTAACCCAGTACTTTACAGCTGAGCCAAAATAATCTCAAGGCTGAATGGCAAAAGGCTAAGTGCTCTCTGAATGTATGCCAAACGTTTTCAGGACTTCAGTTTCGAAAAATTTCCGAAGAAGGGCCCTCAAATACTTCTACCTCTACCTACTAAAATCATCGAAAATCGTCTAAAAGCCGCGTTTTTGGCCCTTCAATATCAAAAAGATTTCCAGACTGAAGTTCTGAAACCCATTCTATTCCCCAATGTCACCATAGATGACCCACAATTGCACTTTAAGACTTCATTTCCGAAATTTTTTTTGGGGAAAATTCTCTGAACCGCCCTTTCCCAAGCATCATTAAAGATCCTCTAAAATCGTATATTGGAACTTTAATATCGAAATAAAACTAAATCCCATCGCTTCCTTTCACGTGACCAAAGATAACTAACAGTAGGATTGTTGAAGCTTCAATTTCGAAAAATTTCCGGAGAAGAACCTCAAGCTCTCCTTCTTATACCACCAAAGATCGTCGAAAACTGCGATTTTAGAATAAAATTTTTGATAGATAGCTCAGTGTCGGCTCTTCGATTTTTCTGAGACGGTGCAAAAACTTGATATAGCCTCCCTTATCCAATGCATTTTTTTTGTCTTATTTTGACGTTGACTTTTTATTCTTTGTACTCAAAATACTATTAACATTCTTCTTAACTCTTTTTATCACAAATATTTAAAAAAGACATATTTGAGTTTTTAAACTTAAAAAAAAAACTATATTTTAGTTAAGATAAATAAATATCTTTGTGCTGAAAAGTAAAATAAGAAATAACAACGTCAAAAAGCACAAATTGCAGAATACTGCAGACACGTGTTTCGGCGTTACGAGGAACGCCTTTTCAATGCAAAAAAAAGCTTATGGATGAAAAGACATGCGACAAAGTCTTTTCATCCATAAACTCTGTTTTTTTAATAACAACGTCCAAAAAGCACAAATTGCAGATTACTGCAGACACGTGTTTCAGCGTTACAAGGACTACCCTTTTCAACACAAAAAAAAAACAGAGCTTATGTGGATCAAAAGACTTAGTCGCATGTTTTTTCCTCCATATGCTTTTTTCTTTTTAGCATTGAAAAAGGCGTTCCTTGTAACGCCGAGACACGTGTCTGCAGTATTCTGCAATTTCTGCTTTTTGACGTTGTTATTTCGTACATTATGTTTTAGTTAGTCACTCCCCCTTTCCCAAAGTTAATTAGCCATTTTCCCCTCCCAAGAGGATCGTCTGGATTAGCCACTGCTTCTATTAGTTATCAAAGCTAAACAACATTAAAAAAAAGAACACCCTTCTTAAGAAAATAAAAATCCCACCACCCAAAAAAAAGTTTTGATGGCGCCAACTTGCGCCTTAATCCCCCCCCCCCCCTCTGCGCACCCCTGCTGTAGTGAATCAACATTTTCTCTGAAAGCGGTTAACTCTGAAAAATAATTGCGCTTAAAAAATTTCCTAACTCCTAAGAGTACACTTTTTTTTTATCTCTGTCTGGTTACATTGTTTTTCAATGCTTTTGGAGAAATTGCATCCCGCAAGGACGCCAACAAAAAAATAATGGTGAAAAAGAAAGTTGACTACTCTTAAGTTTAAAAATATTTTGCCTTGCCAAATTATAGGTTAGTTTCGCATTTTAATTTCCGGTGAGAAAAGCAAAGCAAATGTGATCGTTTTCAAGATCCATGGCTGTTGTATACATTTCTTTGGTGATGCATGCAAGAAAGTGTTGGAATGCACACCTGGAGAACAAATCTCTCCCCCCCCCCCCTCTGTCTATCTCTCTTTTTGTTTATTTAGGGTGTAATGTACCTAGCAATTAGGTATTTTGCTTTTGTAAAATTTTTAGCCAATAAGATTTTAGTACGAACGGGTTTCCTATGTTTTTTCTTCTTTTTAAATCATTTCTAAAAGTTTTCCTCGGAGGTAGATTCTAGTTCGACAGTCAGATGAACAAAGGATTTCTGGAGCAGCAGAAGTAAAGACTGCCAAGCTTGCGTCTGGAGCTACTCTTTAAGCGGCGTGTTTAATAGGCACAAAACTACCAAGAGGATTATAGTAACATCTAAAACATGTAAGTTGTATTTTTCATGGCTTTGCATTATAAATTTGATCAAGTATTAATTAATCAATTGATTCATTAATCAAAATTAAACAAAATTTTGAACAAGAAAATTAAGAAATAAAAATCGCATGACGACGCTTTTCGTCAAATTTACAAATTTAACCCTCAATATCTCTGAAATAAATGATGATGTTTTATGAGCTTATACGCAATTGAACTATACATATCTTGCCTATCTTTAAAAAATGTCCAACTTGTGAAAAATTGAAAAGCTAGGGAAACAAAATGATAGTTTTCTGGGGAATTGCCGATTTATTCGTGGAAGTTTGGATCAGAGTTCTGCTGAAGAAAATTTCTCATTAAAACGAAATTTGTCTCATTAAAACGAAATTTTTGTTCCGCGGGGATTCGAACTTGAAACCTTCGCATTTTTAGCACTCTTTTTCTGATCAACTGAACCAACGGGGCTCTATTTGTGTCTGTGTTGTCGAGATGTTACTTAAATGTAATAAAACAGCAATGCGTAGTAAAAAACAAAACAAATTTGTTTTTTTTTTCAACAAAGGATCCAAAATGTTTTCTGTTTATATTTCGCCGAATGTGCTGAAAAAAATCTTTAAAATTTTACCTCATTTATGAAGTTTATTAAGGAAGTTATGGCGGTCCTTCCAAAATGGCGGTCCTTCCAAAAAATAAATTAACAAATATGTAAATAAAAACTTAAATAATGTATATGATGACAAGATAAATCGACCATGAGAGAAATCAGGCATTTTTTTTTAAATAGCTGGACAGGAGTTTTTTTTTTTTAAATCTTTCTGGGAGGGAGTTTTCATGGGGGGGGGGGGGAATACGCCATCGCTCTGGGAGGAATGGGTACCACAGAGTAATTAACTATTCAAATTTAATTAAAACATATTGTAAGTTTATGGCTCAATAAATTACTTTTATTTTGCTTTTTCTTTAAAATCGTACTTCCAATCACAATCTTTCATTTTCTTTCATCAGTTGTCATGGAGTTGAGACTGGTTGCGACTTGAATGCATAGCTTTCCACCTACAACGATCATGTTCAGAGGTTGGTGAAAGTGGCGAACACCAAGGGGGCAGATGCATTTGCACATGTGAGTTTATTTATTATAGGGATATTTTATGTGATTTTGATAAATTATGATTCACTGTTTATGAACATGTGATTTTGCGTGTAAAAAAGGCTTTCTCTTAATTAATATTTAATTTTAAAGTAAAAGAAAATTTACTACACATCACGTGACAAAAACACAAAATGAGTGGCCTGACGTCACTAGCAGCTTTGCCCCAATGTTTTCATTTTCACTACCGGTATCTTGTACTTTTCTCCGCACACACTCCACCACTTAGCTGTAAGCCTTAGGTTTGACCGTCCAGGGGGTCCGCGTAGCGAGCCCCCAGCACGGCTGGGTGCGGCGGTCGATAGTCGTAACATGTTACGGAAGCGTTTGGTACTTATTGCGCCGGGGAAGGTCCCCGTGTTGGGCGTCAACCCAGTTGGGAGTTTACCCCTTAATGTTTGAACCTTGCTCACCATGAGATACGGTATGTCTCCCCGTACCTCGTTGAGATATCTTGTACTGGCGTAACGTTGGCTATGGTGTTGGCGTCCGATTTATTAATGTTCTAAAAATTTCTTATTTAGATTTTTATTGTGTTTAATGCATGCAGTGTTCCTTCTGACTTGTAATGAACAGTTGTGCGTCCTAAATATTGTTTAAAATTAATTAATGGAACTCACGTTATTAACAAAACTAAACAACGATGAGTTCCCGAGCTAAACTACAGAAAACTCCCGATTATTGGCGATGGGATTATCCGCTGGTCTTTTCACAATTTCTTTCTTCAACGGTGGTGACTTATTATTTGATTTTAGCTTTTAGATATTTTTTTACAGTCAATGTTATTCTTTTTAGCTATAACTAGAGATGTAAAATTTCCAGAAATTTTATAAATGATGAAAAAAAAACCAGGTTTTTTACCGGGGTTTTTTTTTGGGAAAAAATGGAAAATTTGATTATTTTATGACTAAAATTAGAGTTTCTTAATAGCTCTGTGTTTCTTGGAACATATAAAGGGTTCAGCATTAAGAAATATATGCTATCCACAGATATGCTTAACAGAAATACACATAAAGGTAAGATCAATTATAACAAAAAAAATTTTTTTTTTTTTGTTTTATAACTGGCAGATTTCATGATCAAACACCAGAAATAAGTCAAGTCGTCATTCAACAAATAGTATTGGGTAATGTGAGTCTAATCGTAACAATTACATTTTCTATTTTAGATTGCTTTCGAAACTTGAAGTATTAATTGAAATTTTCGACTTTCAAACATGATTGATTTTTTTTTTTGAAAGAAAAATAATACAATGTAACTTTACTGTCTGAAAATGAAAGCTATTAAGTTTTCATTTTTTCCAATCCAGTCTCAGATCAAATCAAAACTAAAGTGGCGTTTCTTAAGCTGAACCAAAACTTAAACTACAGTTTTAGTTTATTCATACGGCCGTGCTATAAGCACAGTAGTAAAAGTAGTCATACCAGCACTTTTGAACAAATTTGAGTTATTATAACCAAGTTGTTCTCTGTTTCAAATTTTATTTAATAAATAAAATGTTTTAGGGTCATTTCATCAAGAACTATGGTTTTGAAAAATTCTTTAAAAAAAAAAAAGACATCTAAATCAAATATATGGAAGAGCCACACTTGAAAATACAATATCTTAACTTGAGCTCAACTGCAAATTCCCCTTTTTTGCTTAGCACGGCAGTATACAGGGTGCGGCAAAAAATACATCGCAGTATACAGGGTGCGGCAAAAAATACATCGGACGAAAATTGTATCATCGAATGGAAGAAAGGTAATTTCATTTTAATGAGTGCTTAGTTTATTTTTGTTTCTCACTTGATTAGAAATTATTTTCCAATATATTACCTAGTTTATGTAATTTTTCGGTTTTCTTACAATTTTAAGCAAAATACCAGCTATTTTAAGTTGTCAAACCAAGTAGAACGACAGTTCGTTTGCTTGTTGTCCCTCGACAAACAGTATTTGGAACGGCATGCCGTTTCAAGTGGCTTGGAAATGATAGTCGGGAATGTGTACAAAAACGAACAGTGAACATTTCAGTTAATCGTTAGGTCATCCAAAAGTGAGTTCAATGAAATCCTTGGGTTTCCACGAGAGCAATCGTTTGTGGGAATTTGTGACCGATAAATGTGACTAAGGGAAAAAACACCTCACACAGAAGTTATACGAGTTCCAAAAAGTTCAGGTATTCGTATGACTCCAAAGATGCCAGAAACGTTTGAGACGGGCCGCAAGTTCACGCTGGAAGAGATACCTTTCATTGATTTACAGTTCAACCCGCTCACATCCCCCAGAACCATAGGATTTGGTCTCTAGACACTCCAAGCACCTTAGAAAGTGTTAGATATCGCCAAAACCTGAAGTCTGGCTTGGTCTGCGATGGAATCAGCACAAGCGACAAAAAATCTCTAGTTTTTTTGTGGATGAGGACCGTAAAATAAATCAAAAAGTGAACCAGAAGGACATTTTAGAAGTTATTGTACTTCTGAGGGCCTAAGAGAACTTCAGCAATGTAGGCTGGACATTTTCCTTTAATTACCATTCATATGGCCAAAAAGACAAGAGTGGTGAAAGGCACATTGTTTTTGAGATGATATCATCTTTAGAGTAGAAGCTGTAATCGCTCGACCTCAATCCCGTTTATTACACTGTATGGCCTGTTTTAGAGTCAAAGGTGTACCCTAAACTACACATAAGTTTGGACAATCTAAACCAATTGCTTTATAGGGAATAGGATTGATTAAAGGACTTGCTGCCCTTGAATGAAAATTTCAATAAGCAGTCACATCTCTGTATTACTGCAAAAGGCTGTTAGTTTGAAACCAGATAACTTATTGATTGCTAAAGGTCTTCTCATATTATTTTTTGTGTTTTGTTAATTTATTTGTATTTAATAGAGTTTCTTGGGAAATTGCTTGCCCCGTTTTTTTTTTTTCCTACCGGAGGAGCCTACCGGAGGGAAAAAAAAATTAACATAAAATCTACTATTACTTCAAATAATACACTTGGAGCTTAGACGAAATTATGTGTGGACATTTTAATGAATGAAACTATCTTTTCTTCTACTTCAGAGTAGAAAGGGAAACTTACAGGTTTAAGAGATTTTTTTAAAAAACTCTATAGCACGAGCACAGCCGTGAGTTTACAGCTAGTATTGAAACAAATGTTGAAACTGGAGCTTTCTTCAGGAGATAAAGAACTGTAAATGGGTGTTGTTACTTTACATTTTTTTTTACTGATACATTTAAATGTATTAGTGCATAAATCTCCTTTTTTAAGAACGCGAAATCATCAACCGAGGAAAAATTGATACACATAAAAACTTTACCTTCACCACGTGCTTATTACTTCTGCTTATAAATTAAACCATGGAAAAATCATCTGCTTTTGCAGATGTTCTATTTTAAAGCGGATTATCTTTGCACATGTTAGAAGCAGTGAAAAAATTTACTGGATCGCCCAGTGACGAAATCTCAAATCTGATATGAAAACAAATGATGATATTAGAGAGTTCTGAGGGCGTTAACGAACAAATTGGGTTTTATAATTTTTTGTTACTAATACACGTTTTAGTTCTTTTTTACACGTATCCTTTTCTAAAGAAATCTATAATTTTGACCGATAATGAAATTTCGGTCATAAATTTCGATAATGAAAAAACTTTTCTTTCGCAATCTGTATCTTACTGTCGCATTCAGTGTAAAGTTAGAAAATACCATTTGGTGCTGCATTTGCTTCATTTTTAAGCAAATCATCTTTTCAAATTACAAGAGGCAGAACGAGAGTCAAAGTAAGCGTCTCTTACTGGAATTAGTTCAAATTAAAATGTTTTAATAAATGTGTGATTTAAAATGAAATTAAAACATTGTAAATTAGAATCTGTAGTGGCAAATCCATATAGCATATTTAGAGAACTTTCAATTTTAGTTTCAATTTACTATAATTCATTAAATGCATGTAAGTGGGTATGTAAGCGGATTATCCTGTAAAGCGCATTATCCTTACACATGTTAGAAGCAGTGAACAAATTGACTGGATCGCCCATTGACGAAATCCCAAATCTGATATGAATATAAATAATGATATTAGAGAGTTCTGAGGGCGTTAAGAACAAATTGGTTTTTATAATTTTTTGTTACTAATACACTTTTTAGTTCTTTTTTGTGAGTGTCCTTTTCTAAAGAAATCTATAATTTTGACCGATGAAATTTCGACGATGAAATTTCGATAATGAAAAAACTTTTCTTTCGCAACATGTATCTTATTGCCGCATTCAGCGTAAAGTTAGAAAGTACCATTTGGTGCTGCATTTGCTTCATTTTGAAGCAAATCATCTTTTCAAATTACAAGAAGCAAAACGAGAGTCAAAGAAAACGTCTCTTACTGGAATTAGTTCAAATTCAAATGTTTTCGTGATTTAAAATGAAATAAAAACATTGTAAATTAGAATCTGTAGTATCAAACCGATATCGCACAATTAGAGAATTTTCAATTTTAGTTTCAATTTAATACAATTCATTAAATGCATCTAAGTGGGTATGTAAAATGTAAAACAAAAAAGTAAGCAGCAAACTAACAGATGCCCTTGTTACTTGTTTCAAAATAAATTTTATTTGATATTCGTGCAAAAAATAAGTATTCAAAATCTATTATATGGGATCAAAGAGGGTAAAATGAAGTCTACGAAAAACAAGCAGTAAGTACGAAAATTACTGTTTTTCTGAAATCCTGACTTTTATCTACATTGATGGTTAAATTGTAGGTTATTTGCATTGATATAATAATTAAATGAATATTACTAAACTAAGTTTAGCTAAAATTCTTATTGACAGCTCTATTTTAGCATCCGCGAAAACTGTTCTGATTTTATAAATGACTTAGTCTATGAAAATATGAAGGATTTTTGGCAACTGTAGAACATGCCGCAAAAACCTCCCAAGAACATGGTGCAAAATTGGGTAGTTTCCCTTTTTTAAAAAAATATTTTTTTTCTTAAAAAGCATAAATTCGAAAGGTAAGTTACTTTTTATTTTCTATCTTAAAAAAATAATTATAAACGACATTCAGCCGTTGTATTCATTTTTGTTGCTGACGTCACAAGTGAGAAAATCGCTAGAGTAACCAAAATCAAGTTTCAGGCCACTGCTAAACCTCGCCAAATGAATACTTTTACCGCTAATAAACTGTTCGCGGTAAAAAAAAATTCAAAAGACGATATCTTGCCAGAAAAGACAACCACGCACTGGGATTCAAGGTGGCTTTCATCACTTGTGACGTAACACAGTAAAACATTTAAGTTTAAAATAAGACATTTTAAAAAAATAATTAAAAATATCAAGTTGGGGAAATAAAAATATTTTCTAGGTGCATGATTTTTTTTGCATAGTCTATCAATTTTAGTCACTAAACGTAATAATTTGACTGAAGAAAAGATATCCACTGAGCTGTGTTAAGACGTGGAAGACGTTGAGGTCGAAATTGATGTTTTTAAAGACTGTAAGATTAAAAGTTTGTGTAAAACAAACATGGAGTACGTCCGCTTCCGCACGACATTGTTAAAAAAAAAAAAAAATCAACCGTTTCAAGAAAATCTAGAATTGTAGTTCAGCAAAGTTCAATTTATCTAAGACTTCTTACATGTGTAAATAAGATAAAATTGGTAAGTAATAGCTGCAGTTTAAACATGGAATGACTTATGCCTCTGACAAGGCAGGTAAAGAAAACGCCGCTGAAGAGAATAATGAGGCTGCCAATCAAGCTTCCTAAAACTACTTTGCCGATTAATAGAATATAGCTTGAATATAACTTGAAGTAGGTTTCTAAAGGATTATCAGCAATCTTGGGCCACGAAAAGAAAATCGTTGCTCATATAAATGAGCAACAGAACCAAAGTTTGCACCATGTACAGACTACTGTCTATTTTAATGGCATACGAACAAGATGAAAACCTGAATGAGGAATTACATGAAAATTGATTCCTAATGAAAGCTTTTTGACATTTGGAATGTTGAAAACAACCAGTCGCTGTATTTACCCCGACTGGTGTTTCAGTTTTCCTTATGTCGCAAAGCTTGAATTCTGCAGAAAACGAAAAGGAGTCCGTGGTATGAAAACAAGGTCCTGCAAAGTTATCTACAGAAATTAAATAAAGCATAAGCACTTGAAAAGAAACGCTGGATTCACATCCCAACATAATACCGTCCTCAAAATCTTAGTATCAAGCTGCAACTCAAGCTTTTTAATTAGCGACGTTCTTAAGTAACAAGTTGAGATACCAACACAAAAATTGTTTATACTTCGCACGTTCATTACTTCCCAGCTCAGATAGTAAGAATTCCATAGTTAGAGAAATATAACGAGAGAAATTTACTTTTGCATTAGGAATTTTATAAGAATGCATTATTATCTACTGTGAAATCAATTACCACGAGATGTAACATGAAGAAAAAAACTAGTTGTTGATTATTTTTGTCAATTAGGTGTACACGTTCACATCAATGCAATCCATCCATAAAATTACTAATTACTTTACCTGCTGCGATGACACAAAAAACGGAAAATATTTGCAAAAGCCTTCTGAGACCAGGGAGGGAGTATTTGGTTTTTAAAACCTTTAGCTGGAAATGTGGACTATGTGCTTGAAACGTTGTTTGAATTGATGCGTGTTTTATTAAAGTTTTATTCATATTTCGGGCGTAATTACTAATTTTAAAATGAATTTTATTTGATATTAACGCAAAAATTGAGTACACAAAATCTATTATAAGGAATCAGGGAGGGTAAAATGAAGTCTACAAAGGCCAAGTAATAATAACCAAATTTACCTTTTTTCTGGCATGCTGATTTTTTGAAAGGTATTTACATTGTAAGCATTGTATGTAAATTAAATATTTTTGTTGACAGTTTTATTTTAGCATCCCGTGGAAACTGTTTTGATGTTATGTTTTACTTCTGCTCTGAAAGTATAAAGAATTTCGTGTGGAACACGCTTTCACATTCATTGATCCGGAGTATCTCCGCAAAACATCTCCGAGAACATTGAGCAGGATTGGGTTGTTTCCCATTTTTCAAATATATTTTTTTCTGAAAAAGCATGTTCAAAAACATGGGGTAAGTTTCTTTCTATTTAAGTTTTGACTTATTTCCTCTCTTAAAAGAATAATCTCGAACGACATTCAGTTGTTATTTTCATTTTTGCTGCTGACGTCACAAGTGAGCAAATCGCTAAGGGTTACCGAAAAAAATTTCTGGACACTGCCAAATTTCAGTGAATTAATCTTTTATTTAACTAAAAATTATCGTTCCGCTATTTCAAGGTGGAAAGAAATATTAAAAGGAGGTATCTTGCCAGAAAAGACAAAAAAAGTCAAACGTTTAAACATTTTGGGTAAAAAACCGACTTTTTAAAAAAAGTAATTAAAAATTAAAAGTTGGGAAAATGGGAATTTCAGGAATTTTTTTTCTTTTTTTGGATATTATGTAAACTATACAGTAAACTATAAAAAAAAACATGAAGTACGTCCATTTTCGAACGACTTTGTTTAAGAAAAAAATTACATATTTTAAGAAGTTTTAGTATGATAGCTCAGCAAAGTTCAAATTACCTAAATCTTGTAAAGATGTAAATAACATAAAACTGGTAATAGCTGAAGATTAAACATGGAATGGCTTATACCTCCGCCGAGGCAGTCAAAAGAGCGGCACCACGTACAAACCGGGGATATGGATCGCACAATTCCTTAAGTTTAGCTTTCAACTAAACTAGGCTTAAATCTCTACTAGTTAATATTTTTCTGTTTTCTGAAAAGACCGACTACCGGTGATAGAAAAGGTTCGTCTGCCATCGGAGAAAAGAATGAAAACGCCGCTAAATAGATTAATGTGGTTGCCAATCAAGTAATAATATTTATCATATTCTGAAGCTATTTTAATGAAAATAAACTAGAGCATACAAAACGAACCAGGATTCTACAGGTTCATCAGCAATATTGGGTTACGAAAATAAAATCGTTGTCCATAAAAATGAACGACAGAACCAGAGTTTACACCAAGTAGACACTATTTTCTATGTCAATGGCATCCGAACAAGAGAAAAACTGAATTGGAAACTATATGAAAATTGATACCGAATTCCATGTGAGCATTAATAATTATATCGTTACGGCCAAAACGCGTTTGATGTATTTTAATTGCAACCGCATAATTTTCAACTGGTCAAGAAAAACCACTAACAGCGTCAGCTGCTGATCCAGATAAAAGGAAATTAACTATTTAAAATTTTTTGTTTCATTCAAATCATTATTTTAATGTATTGCGTTATTGAATTGACTTCAAAACGACATCCAGTTAGTTGGGTATCCATTAAACTTAGTGATGAACAGTTTAGGCAGTTTAATTTTCGGCAGGCAACCAGCAGTTGTTTCTGGAACATAGGTAACTGTTAGTTACACTCTGTACGGGATTCTCAGACTTTGCTATCTTATGTAAGGAATATGTTAATTTAGATTCTATAGATATTACTTATTCGAAATAAGCTTCGCAATCTTCATATTCCGAAATAAGAACTTTTTCATCATCAATTAAAGCCGGCATTTTTGCATCTATTACTTTAAAAATAGTATATTTTGTATTTAAAAGATCAATATTTTCGTTCAGAATTAACGGTTCTCATTCTTCATAGGCAAGATATTATGTACAACTTTTAATTAGTTTTGTAGTCAGACCTCTGATAACTGATCGATACTTCATTGCTATGTTAAATTAATAATTCAACTGATTCAAATACGAGATTATTCAGAATTACAAATAATATTCAAAGAGTTATCAATTCTTAAAATATGTATGATACAAACAATTTTCTAGATTATAAAACATATATAAATAATGTGCATTTAACTCTTGGAATTTATTTTCAAAGAAGTGTTATTCTTGAAAATACCAGTTGCAATTCAAGTATAATATTTTTAAATATTTCAAAACTAAAAAATTCAATTATTAACCACTTAAGACTTTCTTTCCTCTTCGGGCTTCAAAATATTTTACTAATGATGGCATTCAAAACAATATCAAAGCTTAAAAATTCAATTCAGTAAGTAAGGAAATCAAAAACGCTTACCTTCCTTATTTTCTTTATGCTATACGTAGTGTCTGTTCTCCTAATCTACGGCAGTAGGTGGGTTCCAAATTCATATGGCAGTAGTTGGGTTCATAATCATCAGAGGCCTGGAAAAAGGACAAGACAAAACTTCTATAAACTAAACTATATTACAGTGGAACCTGTGTAAGTTGACCACTTGCGGTGTAGTACTTCAGTGATCAACTTAGACAGGTGGTGAACTTATAAAGGGTTTGTTAATGATTCTCAGCCATGTTTGTTGCATATTGGTGGTCACCATAGAGAGGTAACCAACTTACAAGGGTAGTCAACTTTACAGGTTATACTGTACTATATTTCATTTATATGTACAATTAAAGACATTGGAACATTTCGACAAAACAATCTAGGAGATTACACCGCACCGCGGTTCGAAGCATTACTTCAATCTGATCAAAGTTCGGATAGAAAAGTTCTAAGTGGATAAACTTAAGTGGATCTATGTGGGAAAAGGGGGGGGGGGGTGAGAGAAGATCGGGTGTTCGCCACAGTATGATGTATAAAAAATATTAAACAGGATTCGATTTCATATTTTTTTTTTTTTTTTTGGTTGCTTTATGACGCAATGTATTAGTGTATAGCTTCTCAAGCTTGAGACCCAGTAGATCAGCTGACTAGAGATTTCTACTAATAAAGTGAAGTTTACGGGATCAATGTTTCCATGGGCCAGTATAGATAGGTTTTGAATGACTATTTTTCTTCAGCTTAATTTTGATCCAAATTATTATTAATATGTAAGCGAAACTCATTGGAGGCAGAGTTCTAAACCACAGTTTTGATTTTGCATTTAAATCGGAAAAAAACTTTTTAATTTAACATGGTAAATTTGAGAATCTTTGTACAATTTCTCTCTGTCATTTTTTATTTTTTTTTGTGCATACGCCATAGTTTTTGTTTTTACACTTCATCAAAATTCAAAAATAAAACATTTTCAAGAGTTTTTTCACCATTAGCAGTGAAAAATAAATAAGTATAAATTTTCTGTTATTCAAAAAAATGCTTTAAAAACCAGGTTTTTGAATTACTTCAGAACCAACCGTTTGGCTGTGTGATTAGTCATAAGCTCGGATTTTGTTATTATTCTCATAAGAAGAAAACTATTTCTAATAAGATTGAACAGATGTTTTTATCACCACTCGAACAATACTACTGAATACATCATAATCTACACAAATTTATCGAAACCGGAACAGAGCGAAATTAATTTTTACAGCTAACATAATAACTAAATAATTTTCTAAAAAGTATGGCAAGAGATGGATGAAGCGGAGACGTGATTACTAGTAAATAATTAGAAAACATTTTTTTTTTTTAGAATTACACAAGATTTTTTTTAGATAATCGCAATTTTTGGACTTACGTCAGTGTAGCTCTCAGGTACAGAAATGACAAAGTTATTATTGAAACTAATCCTTCAGAGTTAATTATTTTTAGAATTTTTTGGTCATCTGTAATCAAACTTATCTTTTTCCGGACGTGAAGTAAACCGGCCGGGATACTGGGATTTTGTTTGAAAACCAGGACTGTCCTGGTCAAACCGGGACGTTTGGCTAGCTCACGTAAACGGTATTTAATGATATTTTTTAAAAAAGTGCATAAATGGTCTCATGATTTTTCACTTGTTAATTTAGGTCCCAGGTCCCAAATATTAAATTATTCGACTGAATCAGCATCATTTCGCACCTTGAGAAGTATAAGGTTTTTGAAAAAATAAAAGAAATTAAATTTACTTAAAAAATGATTGGTTAATAAAGAAATTACGCATTTTTTATTTAAAAACGTTAAAAAGCAAAATTCTTTAAAAAACACTAAAACATTCTCCTGGATTTGCAGTACAAGATATCTTATGCAGCAAAAGCTTTCTGAAAGTGCAAGAGAAGCCTACGAACGAAAGTATTACGAACTTTTTATAACACTTTTGGGGTTGATATCAAAAAGGAATATGTTTTTCTTTTTTTTTTGTAAAAAAAAGCTACGTTTTTTCTGCAAAAACAAATGATTCCTTAATACTTCCAGGGTATTCAATTTTCTTTCGATTTTCAAACATTCTATGTTAAACTATTGTTAGATACCAAATAACACAATAAACCTCTAAACTATACATAAACTACTAAAAACAAGTATTAGAGCAAAATGTTTGAAATTTATGCGAAAAACTTGTATTTTTTATTATTAAAAAAAAGATAATATTGTATGTTCATTGGATTTCAGTGGTTTGTTGAAAAGTAATATAGTCAATTGTTATGTTTCTAATTTATAAAATGTATAGATATAATACTTTTTTTATGTAGAGTTGTTCACGAGCACAAAAACTTCGAAAAATTGTTTTCAGAAAATGAAGAAAGAAAAAATTGTACTTTAAAACTAATTCAGTGAAAAAAAGGATATAAAGTTCACCACTAACCAATGGAATTGGCGCAAAGCAGATACCTTTTGGAACTTTTAGTTTTAAGAAAACATAGTTTAAGTTTCTTGTTGAACATATTTCGAACATGGCATGATGACTGCTTTAAACATTCTTTTTATCAGTAAAACTTGAATAACACGCAAACTCTGTTCTATGAATACTATAGAAAATCAAAATTATTTTCTTAAACTTACTTTATGGCTGTGTAAAAATGCAATGGTGAATATTTCTTTTTTTAAAGGTGTTACTCCCTTTTTTTTACTTGTGTTTAAATTTTCATTTATTTATTTCTTTTTACAAAATCACGTTTATTTCTGTAGAGACATATTTAATGATATATAATTGAGCCTTTCCATTGAACCTTGCCGAATTTATTGAAAACATCTAGTTGATCATTGAATCAAATTGGTCGTTTCGGGAGGGGGGGGGGGGTATTCAACTTCATTGCAAGCGATTAATGGTTTTGAAAGAGCCTTCTGCTCTGGATTTCAAATTTCGTGATATTGTGAACACAATTTTTTTTTAGATCAGGTGAAGGATAGTTCAATTACTGTGCATTCAGCTTTTCCTAAAAGATCGTAATGAAGTTCATCTGGGAAGAACAGTTTTGTTCAGCAGTTATGGAAATTGAAGAACATACGGACGCAACACCAGACATTTAATTTTTAGTTTCCGTGTTAAACCGTCTGCATTTTGAAGTTTTTGTTATATCCCCTCTATTATTCTTTTTACTCACCTCATGTTTAATTGCTGTTCTTTTTAGGTTTTCTTTTTCTTTCTTTTTTTTTAGAATTTTTTAATCAACGCCTTTTTTATTACCATTTATTAGCAGCAAAACTATTTGTTTTCCTTTATTTGCTTGGAGTCGGAATTTATAATCGTAATGCTATGTTTTTTTTAATTAATAGAATATAATTAGTCTTTTATATTTAATGTAGTAAATAATCATATATTTAATGCCCTGTGATGAAGATTGAATTAGTGTAAGAATGAAATTATATGATTGAGAGGCAAAAATCATAAATGAGGGTAATATGAGCGCAAAAATATGGTTTTCAAAAAATGCTTTTATATTGAAATGTTTTGCTTTTCTAATGATATAAACTTTAGTATTAATTCATAAAAATCTTTTTCATATCATTTATAAAACTGTAGGATTTGGATTAATTTTGAAACAGTTGTTTAAAAAGAAAAGGATCTCGCAAATCACTTAGCATGCAAGATTAAGTAAGTAAATGAAAACAGAATGTCTCTAAGTTTTTTTTTTCCCCAACTGGTTCATGATGCGAGTTATGTTAAACATTCAAAAACCTATTACTAAAAGAAGTCAGATGCAAAATGTGAAAACAATTGGTGAATACATATTTCCATTGAACTGCTTCCACTTCGAGAGGTTTAAATACTATTCTAAAATGTGACTTACACTCTGCCGTGGGAAGGAAAACCACAGTATCTGTCCATTGTTTGTTCTTTATTTTTTTTATTTTTATTTATTGATTTATTTTTTGCCTTTTTGTCAGCTTTTACAGTGATAAAGGCCATTGTTTGAAATGAACATAATCTTCAGTAACTGAAATGATAGTGATATGTATGTGCATATGTGTTTTTAACGCAAGTGATACTAGTTTCGAAGACAGGACAAAAGTCAGATGGCAGCATGTAAGTCTACTTTCTTAAAATCTTATTGTGGAGCAATACGCATTTCGTATAGCGCCGTTTAATTGTTATCAAATTCTTTGCTTCTCAATTGTTTTCTAGAAACATAGATATTAGGATGAGAGCTTCTAGTAATTTCACTAGAGAAAAAAATAATTTCACTTTCACATTATGGATAAAGGTATATTCATCGTCCCATGATGAAAACCACTAGCAGATATTGGAATATCTGAAACTGCGGTGTTCTGAGGGCGATATGACTCTGCAGTAGATTTTTTATGCTGATATATACCATACTTTTTATTTACACATCTCTTTTCTAGGAAAAAAAGTATCCTTGGAAGAAACAAAACCCCCTACTCACAGCTCACCTTTACAACATTACTTTCTAACGCGGTGTGATTTTTTAAAAAACTGCCTAATGTAGAAAAATTCTCGAATCGTAATCAAAAAATCTTCAAAAGTAAAAAATCACCGTTAAAATAAGATATATTAGGACAGAGCTTTTCACAATACATTTTTAAAAAACTTTAAAAAGCACACCATCTTCACGTAAGCGTAGGCTTGCTAGATTTATGAAATGTTCAAACGGGACACCAAAATATTCCACCCACCCCACACCATCAGCGTAGCGAATATTCAAAGCACTACAAATTATAAGCCTATACCAGGGGTAATAAATATTACATGAAGCAAGAATACACACACAGTTTTATTTAAAAATTTTATTTCCAACAAGTTAATCTTTATAAGTGACTTTGGTAAGAATAAAGACAGAGGAACAAAAAATTGAACAATAATTAACATATTCTTTGCTTTGGCTAGGACTTTTTAGAAAGTCTTTGTTGTTTTTAATCTTGTTGGAAAACTCCTCCCAAGCTAATCCCATATTA
Source organism: Uloborus diversus (assembly GCF_026930045.1). Classification (NCBI taxonomy): domain Eukaryota; kingdom Metazoa; phylum Arthropoda; class Arachnida; order Araneae; family Uloboridae; genus Uloborus; species Uloborus diversus. The sequence continues at coordinate 198,425,774 of NC_072733.1, read as the reverse complement.
ATTTTACAAGTCAGAGTTACAAATCTGTACCTTATAGCCAGACTAGCGTAGATCACGTAATCGCTACTTAAAAGATGGGTAAAACATTTGTCTGGTGCATGCGAAGGATAGAACATGCGTTTTTTTAATACTGGTAAATAATTAGAAAGAATTTTTTTTTTTAGAATTACACAAGATTTTTTTTAGAAAATCGCAATTTTTGGACTTACGTCAGTCTAGCTCTGAGGTACAGAAGAGCCAAAGTTATTATTAAAATTAATCCTTCACAGTTAATTATTTTTAGAATTTTTTGGTCATCTGTAATCCAACATCTTTTTCCGGACGTGAAGTAAACCGGCCGGGATACCGGGATTTTGTTTAAAAACTAGGACTGTCCTGGCCAAACCGGGACGTTTGATAAGCCTACGTAAACGGTATTTAATGATATTTTTTCAAAAAGTGCATAAATAGTCTCAGAATTTTTCACTTGTTAATTTAGGTCCCAGGTCCCAAATATTAAATTATTCGACAGAATCAGCATCATTTCGCATCTTGGGAAGAATAAGGTCTTTGAAAAAATAAGAGGAATTAAATTTTCTTAAAAAATGATTGATTAATAAAGAAATTCCGCATTTTTTATTTAAAAACGTTAAAAAGGAAAATTCTTTAAAAAACAAATAAATAAAAAATATTTATGTATGTGACGTTTAATTTGCTGCGGAATCACTCGTAACATTGAAAAAAAGTTATCTGAGCCTGCAGTAGTAAAAGCTTGTTAAACGATAGACAATCAAAAGTTTAAATATACTACAAAATTCCATAAAATAAAGTTATTTCACCTTGAATTCAAATAAGAATTTAAAAGAACAGTTCCTTTATATAGCATTTGATAAAACTTATAAAAGGTGTACAGCGAAGAAACCTAAAGGCTTCTTAAGTTGTACTGTGCGGCAACTCTTAGGCGTTACACTAAAACTTTCGCCTGGATTTGCAGTACAAGATATCTTATGCAGCAAAAGCTTTCTGAAAGTGCAGGAGAAGCCTACGAACGTAAGTATTACGAACTTTTTATAACACTTTTGGGGTTAATATCAAAAAGGAATATGTTTTTCAAATGTTTTTTTTTTTTTTTTTTTTTGTAAATAAAAGCTACATTTTTTTTGCAAAAACTAATGATTCCTTAATACTTCCAGAGTATTCAATTTTCTTTCGATTTTTAAACATTCTATGTTAAACTATTGTTAGATACCAAATAACACAATAAACCTCTAAACTATACATAAACTACTAAAAACAAGTATTAGAGCAAAATGTTTGAAATTTATGCGAAAAACTTGTATTTTTTATTATTAAAAAAAAAAGATAATATTGTATGTTCATTGGATTTCAGTGGTTTGTTGAAAAGTGATATAGTCAATTGTTATGTTTGTAATTTATAAAATGTATAGATATAATACTTTTTTATGTAGAGTTGGTCACGAGTACAAAAACATCGAAAAATGGTTCTCAGAAAATTAAGAAAGAAAAAATTATACTTTAAAACTACTTCAGTGCAAAAAAGGATATAAAGTTCACCACCAACCAATGAAATTGGCGCAAAGCAGATACCTTTTGGAACTTTTAGTTTTAAGAAAACATAGTTTCAGTTTCTTATTTGAACATATTTCGAACGTGGCATGATGACTGCTTTATACATTTTTTTATCAGTAAAATTTAAATAACACGCAAACTCTGTTCTATGAATACTATAGAAAATCAAAATTCTTTTCTTAAACTTACTTTATGGCTGTGTAAAAATGCAATGGTGAATAATTCTTTTTTTAAGGTGTTACTCCATTTTTGTTTACTTGTGTTTAAATTTTTATTCATTTATTTCTTTTTACAAAATCACGTTTATTTCTGTAGAGACATATTGAAGGATATATAATTGAGCATTTCCATCGAGCCTTGCCGATCCCCCCCTCCCCCTATCCCCGAGAACGTCTCAGATATGCTCGATAGAGATCAACAACGTTTTGACGCACAAAATTAGCAAATTACTGCATGCACGTGTTTCGAGGTTTCAGGGAACCTCTTTTTTAATGCCAATAGTGAGCTTTTGGATGAAAAGACATTCAGTAAAAGCATTCTCTTTGCTAAAAATGAAATGATAAATAAAAGGATTGCGTAATAAAATGATTTACGGAGACAGCTACTAAGCAGGACAAGAATAATATGTTCAATGACAAAGTGTACAGAAAAAAAATGTCGAAAAGCAAAAACCTCTCCCATTGCATTATATAGAACAGCTCTACATCTGTACTTGTATATATTTAGTGTTCTGCTTGGGCTTGCTGTGTAACGTGTGTGTGTTTTCCCCGAGAGACTCCCACCTGGTTACTCATGGCAATGATAGGGACGGGGGCGCTTGTGGGTGATGTGTATAATGTTGAGGAGCTATATTTCTTTAAATTATGTATAAATAGAAGATTTAATAATGATTTTCTGTGTTCATTGCAATGTACTTGTAACAGCTTTATGCACGTGCTTAAATAGAAATTTGTTTCAAAAAACTGAAAATGAAATAAACTCAATAACGTATGAGATTTTATTGCACTAGTCGTTGCATTTTAGATTTCGACTAGTGCTTTAGAGTTTCATATGTTGTTAAGTACAAATTCTACGAAACAAGTGAATCAATGATTCCTGTAGATTGTTTCTTGAACAGCAATGAACTACTTTAACAGACAGAAAACAGATAGTCCACTTTTACAGCATAATTATTGCATCAAACGCTAGTTGTTAAAGTACAAAAACCGCTTGGTTGCTAATGTGATTAGCATCATGTGAAGATTTACTACTTTCAAATCATTAGAACCTAAGCACAACCCAGAAGAACAGTCCTCTGAAACAAAGTTAAATGAGAAGGAAAACAGAGAAGGAAGAAAATTCCCATTCGAGCTTTACAACGCATTAACTGATCCAGTAACTAGTCGTTATTATACAAAATCCGCCTGGTGCTGGAGAAGTTCTCATGTTGTAAAGCAATACATCTTTACAAGCATAGCAATGTGTGATACAGGATATTACTAAATCAAGTTTATCATCACAAAGAAAAGCCTCAAGTACGAAATTACATTTAGCCGAATCTAAGAGAGTCGTGAATACTACATTGCTAAAGAGCACCCAATGAAAAAAAAATGAGGTACGTCATCGTCGAATCATTATAGTAACATATAATCACAATTGCTCACATCTTACCAAAAACTTCTTCGATAGTGTAATGAAGTTTGAAATGACTTACTGAGTTTATTGCAATGTACTTATATGTAGCTATATGGAGGTGCTAAAAAACTAATTTGTTTAAAAAAAATGAAATAAACTTAATAGCATTTGAGACCCTATTGAACTAGTCGTTACTTTTAAAAATTCGACTAGTTCTTTAGAGTTTCGTATGTTGTTAAGTGCAAACTCTTCAAAAGAAAAGTCAATCATTGATTCCTGGTGGTCTCTTCTCGAGCGGCAAACAGCTACATTAACGGAAAAAAAATTGACGATCCAATTTTACAGCACATTTATTGCATCAAACATTAGTCGTTATAGTACGAAAACCGCCTGGTGGATGATGTAGTTAGCATCATGTGAAGATTTACTTCTTTCAAATCATTAGAACCTAAGCACAACCTAGAAGAAGAGTCCTCTGAAACAAAGTTAAATACGAAGGAAAACAGAGAAGGAAGAAAATTCCCATTCGAGTTTCACAACACATTAACTGGTTCAGTAACCAGTCGTTACAATACAAAATCTGCCTGGTGCTGGACAAGTTCTCATGTTGTAAAGCAATACATCTTTACAAACATTGCAACTTGTGATACAGGATATTACTAAATCAAGTTTATCATCACAAAGAAAAGCCTCAAGTACGAAATTACATTTAGCCGAATCTAAGAGAGTCGTGAATACTATATTGCCAAAGAGCACCCAAAGAAAAAAAATGACGTACGTCTTCATCGAGTCATTATAGTAAGATATAATCGCAATTGCTCACGTCTTACCAAAACTTCTTCAATAGTGTATTGAAGTTTGAGAAGACTTACTGAGTTCATTGCAATGTACTTGTAAGTAGCTTTATGCACGTGCTTAAATAGAAATTTGTTTCAAAAACCTGAAAAATGAAAAAAACTCAATAACGTATGAAATTTTATCGCTCTAGTCGTTGCATTTTAGATTTCGACTAGTGCTTTAGAGTTTCTTATGTTGTTAAGTACAAATTCTACCAAAGACAAGTGAATCAATGATTACAGTAGATCGTTTCTTGAACAGCAATGAACTACTTTAACAGAAAGAAAACAGACAGTCCACGTTTACAGCATATTTATTGCATCAAATGCTAGTTGTTATAGTACAAAAACTGCTTGGTGGCTGATGTAATTAGCATGTTGTGAAGATTTACTACTTTCAAATCATTAGAACCTAAGCACAACCTAGAAGTACGGTCCTCTGAAACGAAGCTAAATAAGAAGGAAAACAGAGAAGAAAGAAAGATCCCATTCGAACTTTTCTACGCAAGAGTTACTTCAGTATCCAGTCGTTATAATACAAAATATGCCTGGCGCTGGATTAATTCTCATGTTGTGAAGCAATATTTCTTTAAAAGCATAACAAAGAGTGATACAGGAAAACCCAATATTGAGTTTCTCATCGCAAAGGAAAGCGTGAAGTATGAAACTACATTCAGTAGTCTCTAATGGAATCGTGAATATGCTGCTGAAAAGTACCTAAGGAAACACAAATGGTGTATCTTACAATCCAGTTATTATAGTGAAATCTAATCACATATGCCCAAATCTTATGAAAACTTTGCCAACAGAATAATGAAGACAGAAATAAATAATGTGAACATAATGTTAACTTTTTAAACGACTACTGATCCTAGTCGATGTGTTGAAAATTTCTTCTGATATTTCAAGATTTCTTTGTGTTGTGAATACGAATTCTTCTTCAGAAGAAAAATAGATTGAAAACTTCTAGTTGATCTTTAAATCTAATTGGTCATTTTGCAGGGGGGGGGGGGAGTATTGAACTTCATTACAAGCGATAAATGGTTTTGAAGGAGCCTTCTGCTCTGGATTTCTAATTTCGTGATATTGTGAACACAATTTTTTAAAATCAGATGAAGGATAGTTCGATTACTGCGCATTCAGCTTTTCCTAAAAAATCGTAATGAAGTTCATCTGGAAAGAACAGTTTTGTTTAGCAGTTATGGAAATTAAAGAACATACGGACGCAACACCAGACATTAAATTTTTAGTTTCCGTGTTAAACCGTCTGCATTTTTAAGTTTTCGTCATTTTAATAAAATAGTTAAACGTTTTGAAAATAAAAGTTTTCCTCGCTTCAGGCTATTTTTTTCTTTATTTTTTTTTCTTTATTTTTTTTTTTTTTTTTGCTAATTCTATCAACTTCAATGACTAAAATTATTACTTACGACTGATAGAAACAATCCCATTATTCCACATTACCGATGAGAACAGAAAAAAAAATGCTACACCTTAAATGCGGAAAGGGTTAAATAGTAATAATCTTTATTAAAAATATCTGGATATGGAATGCTAAACAATGGCTGCCTAAGATATTGCTTATAGGGAGGGGGGCATCGCTGGCCAATACGGAGGATTGCGTATATGGAACTGACCTATATGGAGGTATCCATGGTTAAACAAGCGACTTGTTTAACTGTGGCAAATCAATTTATAGATGGAAGTTGATAGGGATGTTATAAAAGACAAAAGGATCGCCAGAACAGTAATAAAAGGTATTTTTAGAAATAATTTTGGCAACAGAAAAGCGTGAGAAGGATTTTAGCAGGTGCTTGGGACAACAAGTGGAAAGTCCAAACATTTTGTTAGTAGCCCAAACAAGTTATACAAAACTTTACTAATGGATACATTGGGAAATTGCAAACGAACTGCAATGGTACAAGCTAAATGATTATTAAAGCAAAAAGATTAAAAGATTCGAAATGAATATATTGTACTCAGGGCCGCGCCACCCCTATGTGTAAGGTCGTGCGTCGCAGGACGGCGCCAGAGTCGAAAAGCGCCGAGCTCTGTAGGGGTAAACTTATGAGGTTGGGGTAAAACTTTAATTTATTTTTAAAAGAAGTCTGAATTAAATATTTTTGGAAAGTTACTGCTGATTGGTCTGCTACCTCCCCCCTCCCTCCATCCTATTTCTTTTCTTCTTACTTTTTTTTCTAGTTCGTCTGAAATTAAGAAAGTCTTAAAAATGCCACTCCTCCGAATCTTCCAACCCCCTCCCCTTAAAAGCATTACGAAGCATCTCAAATTTCGATTCCAGATCTTCAATTTCACAAAATTTCCAGAGAAGGCCCTGATCACCAAGCAACATCGCTTGAAACTGCTTTCGAAAATCACCTAAAATTGCGTTTTGAGAACTTTAATTGAAAAAAATTCCAAGGAAAAACTCCACACTCTTCTTCCTGTGAAATTCTTCAAAGTTATCTACAATTGCGTTTTTTGGAAGTAAAATTTTAAAATATTTAAGGGAGAGAAGAAATTAATTTCTATCTATTTTTCAAAAAAAAAAAAAAAAAAAAAAACGATCGCGGAGAGTACCAGAGTTCCATCTTTTATTCTAACGTCAATAAATATGGTCTAATAGCGTTTTAAGGCTTCAATTTCAACAAATTTCCGCAGAGTCCCTCGTACTTTTTTTCCTCGACCAAAGACCGTCTAAAAGTGCGTTTTTAAAACTTCAAGTTTCAAAATTTTTTCGGGGAAAACCCCCGAACCTATCTTTTTAAAAGAGAATTTTTTTGACTATGTGCCTCCCTAAAACTATTTTCTAGTTGCGCCACTGCTCCTGTTGTCATGTTTTGACAGGCATAAAAGTTTTATAAATTATTCATCACTTAGAAATTAGACACATATTCAAAGTGGCGTTAACTTGATGTTCAAAATATTTTCTTTTCCAAAACGCATTATTAGCATATCAGAGAAGCTGCTAAATTCGAAATAATTTCGAGATATGAAGTAAAAACTTACACTATATTCCAAATTTAAAAATTCATACATGATTTTTTAAATAAATTAAATTCTAAACGTGTTCTCTCCATTTTATATTTGTCTACAAAAGCTGACTCCAGGTGTTTACTATATTTTCCCCGAAAGCCAGTGTATAAAGGCGCTCAAAAGACTGTCTAGATGGCGCCGATCAGGCTTGGTGCGGGCCTGATTGTACTGCACTGAGAAAAAGGAAAATTGAGATTGATTGAGAGTTAAAATGTAAAGATGAATGTTTTTTTTTTAAATAAAAATGCGATTTTATCACAAGTACATCAATACAATGTTCCAAGCTTGCTAAATTTGTTCTTGTTGGTTTCCCTTATTCGTTTTAGCTTTTTTTTTTAATTCTTTGCAATTATAATTATGTAAGTATCAGAAAATATCTTTGCATTCGTGGAACATATGCTTTTCCTCTATGCAAATTTTCAAGGCGATGTATAATTTCTAAATAGTATCTTGCCTAGTATGAAGCTAAATAGCGAGACGGCACAACAAACCAATACTGGTGCCAACAAATCGCCATTTGTAATACCACCAAGAAACAGTTTTTGTCAAAATTTAGTACAGTTGAAACAAATATTTCAGAAAAAAATCACAAAGCATTCCTGCAATTGATGGTTTGAAAAAATTGTTCATCTGACAAAAGAGGAGGTGGGGGTTCAAAAATACACTCGAAATTAACTTTTTCAAGAGGGAAAATGAGCGATCAGTGAAATAGAAAAAATAAATACATTTTTCTCAAAATACTTTTGTTTCATGATATTTTGTTAGTTCATGGTTTTGAAGCTAAATTTTTACATCAGTAGATTGATTTCGGTTCTGCATCATCTTTCCTAATAATAAAGCTGAATGTCTTTCTGTCTGTCAGGATCTCTGTGACGCGCATAGCGCCTGGACCGTTCGGCCGATTTTCATGAAATTTGGCACAAAGTTAGTTTGTAGCATGGGGATGTGCACCTCGAAGCGATTTTTCGAAAATTCGATTTTGTTCTTTTTTTATTCCAATTTTAAGAGCAATAATATCATAAGATGGATGAATAAATTACGAAATTATCATAACGTGGAACCGTAACATGGGCGCAAGCCAATTGGCGAGATACGAAATTATCATAGCGTGAAACCGTAACATGGGTACAAGCCAATTGGCGAGAAAATTCACCATACATTTTTTGTAAACATACATGCGAACCAAAAGAACTTTCCATTTTCTATTACGGGCAAAGCCGTGAGGGTACCACTAGTGGGAAAATAAATGCACATTTAAAAGAAAAGTAGATGTTTAATAAGTTAATTAAAAATTCTTGAATTAAAACTATTTATTATTTTCAACTAATACCGAAAATACCGGTATTTTCCTCAGCAAATAGCGGTATTACGAAATTGCAAAATTGCTCGAAATATTCGTATTCGGTATACCGGTATTGCAATCCCTAATGAGCAGCTTAACTTATTGCACTGTGGTCATGCGATTCGTCCTGTGTTTCATACAAGTCCTGTCGCCCCTTTTAAAGTCGTGCCGAATATATAAATCATGTCAGATTTTTCATTACTTTCTTCTATGGAGTGCACTTTTTGTAACTTAAAGGTTTTGAGTGCATTACTTAAGCTTACAGAAGTGATCCAACATTGTATTCAGGCTACTCCATCAGCGGGTTTGGAATATGTAATCCATTTTCTCTATTTTTTCTAAAGCGTTATTTACTGCATTTTAAACTTTAATGATGGCTTTCGACAATGCTTATAAGTTTTAGGCATTTTCTCCATTGCTGAACGTTTGAAAACTGAAACCTCCCCCGAATGAGAATACCAATTCATTCTCAGAAAAATGTACTCTATTTTCATTATCTTCTTAAATGGTAAAACCATCGTTAGTCACATGAGGAAAAGTTTTTCTTGTTCTTCTTGCAGATATACAAGAAAGGAGATTAAATCTTCAGATGATGCTTGTGAAAATAGTTGTTTTATGAGCGGCAAAAGCTGGAAAATGCTTGAATTGAAAAAAAAAAATGCGGGATTGGGAATTCCGCAGGATTGAGAGCAAAATCCCGCGGGATCAGACCCGCTAAATATCCTGCGGGATTCGGGATTGGGATTTCGGAATTGGAAATCCTAGTCCCGTACGTAAGAAACAGCCTTGTCCCGTACGTAATAAAAATAATTAGCTTTTAGCAATTAATGAGACATTTTATTTTCAAAAATAACTAGAGAGGTACTTGTAAACATGTGTATTTCTGTTTTTACTTACTATATTTATTTGTAAAAATTTTTAATAAATTCAGTGCGAAGTCCAATTGACTGAAGGTACTTAAAAAAAAAAATTCTATGTCCCGTGCGTAACAAAATTTTACTATATTTTTAAAAAATAACAAGCAGCTAAAATAAAAAGATATTTTACAGAAATTTAGTTGAAGTTGCATATAATGCATAAAAAATGGTTACAAACTGTCTACTTCATTTGTTGATAAGGAAAAAACCAAAGAAGTACTATTATCTTAAATGTTTGCTGTGAAATGTCCCGTGCGTGAATACTGTGGAATGAACCAGTCACACAATCGCAACTTTACAGGAGATAGGGAAAACAATTGTCTAGCTCGTTCAAAGAATAGGACTCGTGCTCTTAAATCGTGCTGGTAAATAATTACTACAGATGTGTTTTTTTATGCATGACTTGATGTGGACTAGGATTCTACATACAAGTCAGTAATAAAAAAAACCCACAATTTTTGGACTTACGTCAGTCTGCCTCTAAGGTACCAGAAATGACAAAGTTAATGTTCTAAATAAAACTTTACAGTTTATTATTTTTTGGTCATCTGTAATCCAATTTATTTTTTACCGGGACGTGAAGTAAACTGACTGAGACACCGGATTTTTGTCCAAAAACCGGGACTATCGCGGTCAGATCGAGATGTCTGGCAACCCTACGCAATACTATGTTTTTTGAAGGTAAAGAAAGATGATTAGTCCTACCTTAGTTAATATGAATGATCATGTGTATGTGAAGCTCAGTGATGACAACCAAAGTTTTGCAAAAATGCATCGATATGATTAAAACTGCGGTGATCTGAGGGCTGAAGTGTAGTTTTTAAAAAAGTGCTCTTTAACTGTCGCAGGCAGGTAAAAGGCAGTAACTGCAAAATTTTCAATGTTTGCATTTTTGTCCTCTCTTGAACATTACTTAGATTATACAGGCTTGCTTATTTGATTTTCTCTCGAAAAAAAAGCGCAAAAAACGTCTCATTCCAACATTACCCATTTGTTAGTGTTAAATCCAATACTCATTTCTTAAAATTTCTCGAAAACTCTTTTCTGCAGATACTGCAATTTACCTGCCCATGGAAATATAGTTCTATGTTTTGTTTTTCTTTATTTATTTATTTATTTATTTTTTGCAGATATATGCTTGAGTATTGATGTTAAATTTATTTTTGGCATCATCCTAGCATCGGGTAAAGTATTCTTATTATTCAAATCTATATGACTTAAAAAAATCTTTTTTTTTCTGTTTTTTTCAATGTACACTATCGCTTATTAGTTTTAATACTGCGGAGAAGAAAAGGAGGATAAATGTGCAAATAATATTTTAAATGTGTACGTTTTATGCAATGATGGTATTTTTTCAATAAAATACAGCTGTAATACTCTTAATTACTTCTAAAAAGTAAAAAAAAGTAAATTCAATACATAGGAGAACGTGGAATAAAGCAATAAATACACCAATTTTGTGGTCAGTGTAAATTTCAAGTAACTGAAACCATATTACATATATTGAGAAGTGTATACATCTATGATTAACACTTCAATATTTATTAAATCCTCCGTGAGCTGAGGACAGAGCTTTGCAAGGTCCCGCATAGAGGATATCAACTTCTGACTGCACTCCGGTCAAATTTCATGGCTAATGATGCTTTTCTGCAGTTCTATAAGCAATTTTATGAACATTTTATGCCCACAAATTAAACCATAGGACTATTCCCAATTTAATACAAGACATTAATGCCAGTTTTTTTTTTAATGTAGGACTGCATCTGATGGTAGGTAGTTGGGGGGAACCCACTTTTAAAACACCTGTAATGTATTGGAGATTAACACTGATAAATTAGGCAACAAAATCCTTAAAAAAATAGTTACATTGTACTAAATGGTTTAGTTGCATCAGGAGGAAAATTCTTGTTGAAAAGTGCTATTTCCGTCAGCTCTCAAATGATCGAAAAAAAGAAAAAAAAAATGTCTCCAAAAAAATGTGAAATGTTGCCTCAAAAATCGGGATGAATGGCCATGCAGGACATTCCCCTTCCAATTCAAAGTTACATTTTTCTGAAATAAGAGTTACATTTTTCTGTCACACAATCCAAAAACCCTGTATGTGATATGTGAAAGTTCCGCTGATGTGTTGTCATTGGTAGATAAAGTCAAGTGGATCTATTGTAGAGATGAGCAACGTCATTCTTTTTAATAACACTGGTCAACAAAAAATAACTTTTTGTCTGCATCTTGGTTTTAAATCAGAGTTGGCAAAAACCCGGGTTTTTTTTTTAAAGCCCAAGGATCCAGGGTTTTTTTGGGGGGTTTTAAAATAAAACCCAAAAAACCCAACTAAAGTTGAGTTTTTTTTTTAAAGAAATGTGGTTTTTTTTTCTTTGCTTTTTTCAGGAAAAATGTGGGTTACTTGTAGCATATTGTAGCGTAAGTATATGGACAAAGCGCAAAAATTCTCTTGGGGTAAAAAAAAAAGCTGGAAAACTAGTTGAAATTCAGCGTTTTCTGAAGAAAAGTATAAAAGACGACAAAACCCAAGAATAGTGAAGTTTTAGATTTTTTAATTTCCCATGATTACTAACAGTTAAAGCAAAGTTACTTCTCGAGTGATAAAATCTATTGTTCGTTTTTAATAACTAAAAATTTTTTTTTGCATTTTACTTGATTGTATTTCATTTTGTTATGCAAAATTACTGCAGAAACTCAAGTAGTTTAAATCCTTTTTTACCGATTTCCAGCTTAATTAAGACATTTCTTTGAATTTTATGTTGCTTGTTTTTCTATTTCTGTGTACAGAGTAACAAACATTAAACTTTTTCGTAAGATAATAAAATACGGGATTGGGAATCCCGCAGGATCGAGAGCAAAATCCCGCGGCATCAATCCTACTAAATATCCTGCGGGATCCCACGGGATTCGGGATTGGGATTTCGGAATTGGAAACCCTAGTCCCGTACGTAACAAACTGCCTTGTCCCGTACGTAATAACAATAATTAGCTTTTATCAATTAATGAGACATTTTATTTTCAAAAATAACTAAAGAGGTACTTGTAAACAAGTTTATTTCTGTTTTTACTCACTATATTTATTTGTAAAAATATTTGATAAAGTCAGTGCAAAGTCCAATTGACTGAAGGTACTTAAAAAAAAATTCGATGTCCCGTGCGTAACAAAATTTTACTATATTTAAAAAAATAACAAGCAGCTAAAATAAAAAGATATTTCACAGAAATTTACTTGAAGTTGCATATAATGCATAAAAAAGTTACGAACTGTCTACTTCATTTGTTGATAAGGAAAAAAGCAAATAAAAACAATTATCTTAAATGTTTGCTCTGAAACGTCCCGTACGTAACATGCGAATACTGTGGAATGAACCAGTCACACAATCGCTAATTTACAGGAGATAGGGAAAACATTTGTCTGGCTCGTTCAAAGAATAGGACTCGTGCTCTTTTAACACTGGTAAATAATTACTACAGATGTGTTTCTTTTTATGCATGGCATGATGTGGACTAGGATTCTACATACAAGCCAGTAATAAGCACAAAACCGCAATTTTTGGGCTCACGTCAGTCTGCCTCTAAGGTACCAGAAATGACAAAGTTATTGTTCTATATAATACTTTACAGTTTATTATTTTTTGGTCATCTGTAATCATTTTTTTTTTTTTTTTTACCAGGACAAGAAGTAAACTGACAGACACCGGATTTTTGTACAAAAACCGGGACTATCACGATCAAAGCGGGCTGTCTGGCAATCCTACGTGATACTACGTTTTTTGAAGGTAAAGAAAGATGATTAGTCTTACGTTTGTTAATATGAATGATCATGTATTTATGTGAAGCTCAGTGATGACAACCAAAGTTTTGCAAAAATGCATCGATATGATTAAAACTACGGTGATCTGAGGGCTGTAAGAAATTATATGCTCCAGGTGGTAACATTGCGTGAAACTTGACAGGGATCCCAAGATTAATAACTCGGGATCTCCGTAATTGCGCAATGGGGCTTTACGCGATTGCCTTCTGCGCAGATGCATGAGAGCGCCTGAGTTCATATGGTTATAGGCAGCTATGAAGGCATGACTGCCAAAAAAAATCTCCTGACCGAATAGCGGGATAAATTTATGGATATCTCTTGACCGCTATTCGAAATAAAGGGCAAATTGGCTGCCCATCATGTATACTGTTTCCGTATATAGAAAATAAATTAGTTTGTGTGTTGTGAATGAACGTAGTCTCTTCAATTCTCTCCCTCTCCAGAAGTTGATACATGGGAAATGTGACAAAGAAGAAGGGGCGAAAATCCTCTTCAAGGGCTGAAGTGTAGTTTTTAAAAAAGTGCTCTTTAACTGCCGCAGGCAGGTAAAAGGCAGTAACTGCAAAATTTTCAATGTTTGCATTTTTGTCCTCTATTGAACATTAGTTAGATTATACAGGCTTGCTTATTTGATTTTCTCTCGAAAAAAAAAGCGCAAAAAACGTCTCATTCCAACATTACCCATTTGTTAGTGTTAAATCCAATACTCATTTCTTAAAATTTCTCGAAAACTCTTTTCTGCAGATACTGCAATTTACCTGCCCATGGAAATATAGTTCTATGTTATGTTTTTCTTTATTTACTTATTTATTTATTTTTTGCAGATATATGCTTGAGTATTGATGTTTAAATTTATTTTTGGCATCATCCTAGCATCGGGTAAAGTATTCTTATTATTCAAATTTATATCACTTAAAAAAATCTTTTTTTTCTGTTTTTTTCAATGTACACTATCGCTTATTAGTTTCAATACTGCGGAGAAGAAAAGGAGGATAAATGTGCAAATAATATTTTTAATGTGTACGTTTTTTGCAATGATGGTATTTTTTCAATAAAATACAGCTGTAATACTCTTAATTACTTCTAAAAAGTAAAAAAAAAGTAAATTCAATACATAGGAGAACGTGGAATAAAGCAATAAATACACCAATTTTGTGGTCAGTGTAAATTTCAAGTAACTGAAACCATATTACATATATTGAGAAGTGTATACATCTATGATTAACACTTCAATATTTATTAAATCCTCCGTGAACTGAGGACAGAGCTTTGCAAGGTCCCGCATAGAGGATATCAACTTCTGACTGCACTCCGGTCAAATTTCATGGCTAATGATGCTTTTCTGCAGTTCAATAAGCAATTTTATAAACATTTTGTGCCCACAAATTAAACCATAGGACTATTCCCAATTTAATACAAGACATTAATGCCAGTTTTTTTTAATGTAGGACTGCTTCCGATGGTAGGTAGTTGGGGGGAACCCACTTTTAAAACACCTGTAATGTTTTGGAGATTAACACTGATAAATTAGGCAACAAAATCCTTAAAAAAAATAGTTACATTGTACTAAATGGTTTAGTTGCATCAGGAGGAAAATTCTTGTTGAAAAGTGCTATTTCCGTCAGCTCTCAAATGATCGAAAAAAAAGAAAAAAAAAATGTCTTCAAAAAAATGTGAAATGTTGCCTCAAAAATCGGGATGGATGGCCATGCAGGACATTCCACTTCCAATTCAAAGTTACATTTTTCTGAAATAAGAGGAGAAAAAGTCATTTATTTAGAATTTTTAGTTTTTACTTTCGTGAAATAAATCCGAATTATTTATTATTTTCATATAAAAAATTATTTTTCAATTGATCGTTATTTATTTACTCTGAAAAAACTGAGGGGGCAAGGCCCCTTTTACTTTTGAAGGTGAGGAGGTGGTTGTCCGCCTCCGTACGACCCGCCTATGTTCGCTACTGAAAAAAGGCAACAAAACTTAGTATTTGGGTGTGAGTGAGTTCTTGGATTTTTCTCCAATCTTTCATTTTGTCGCCATTCTGGGGATGAAGGATTTTCCTTCACTAAGAGGATGAAATTCTACTTATACTCATCAATGTTAAGGTATAAACTGAGAAAATGGATAGTATGGAACAACAACGGTAATCTATTGGTGACCTTTGTTACTGTTCTTTGTAAGTAAGGAGAAGTTTCCCGTTTTATTCCTGCCTGTTGCTATTAACACATGTTTTTTATTCGACTAATGTTTGGTTAAAAAATGTTCAATTGTGAAACAGTTTAATACTTAATATAATCTTCAAAGAATTATTTGTTTCAGTTTACAGTAGAATACTTTTAAACTGCTGATCTACAATAAATTATAGGGTTCGTACGCTCCGGGAAAACCTGGAATTGGCAGGGAAAATGACACGGTTAAAAATGTCAGGGAATTTTCCAAATTTGTCCCCAAAAAAAATTTTTTTTCCAATTTTCTCCCAGGGAATTTTGTACCATGAAATCTAATCTTCCTTTTTATCAATGTTTCTTGAAAGAATTGTAAACATTTTTAAGGCAAAATGACGCTGGCAATAAAAAAGTGGCAAGCCAAAAAACTTCCGCAGTAGCCACTTTTTCCCCTCAATAGTTCCCAGGAAAAGAATTCCTCCGGTGAACAGGAATAATGCACCAACTCAACAGAGCAGAAGGCAATTGATTGCTTTGGAAGAACATGCCTGAAGATGGGAGGGTCGATTGTGGAAAATCGTTTTTTGATCTCGAAGTCTTTTTAGCTACGTGTGAAACGTAAACGCCATTTTTGGTCATTCACAAGATGGAAGTAGTCAGGCTGCTTAAATGCCTAAGTTTCCAAAAACCAAGCAGAATTCGATGTTTTCATTTGCAAACTAATGAAAATGACACAAAATAAGTTTCTTTTTTTTTTTTTTTTTTCATAATTATCTATATACATAAATGGCTTGTTCTGCATTTATGTATGTCCGGGGTAATCTTCATAACTACTGGACCAATTTTAACCATTTTTTCACCATAGATAGCTACATAGGCTATAATTAATACCTAAAAATCTTCTTTTCAAAAAGTTATGATGGAAAACAGTAAATTTCATGTAATTTCCCCATTGAATGTTTAAATATAAAACCCATTGTTGAAAAAATTTGTTGCCTTACAACAGCAATATTAATAGTGATCATAATGAAAATTTCGTATTAAGACTTCTTAGGAGCAAGCATGAAATGTATTGCTTTCTTATAAATTATATCCTCATCTATATACATAAATGGCTACTTCTGTATGTATGTCCGGGGTAATCTTCAAAACTACTGGATCAATTTTAACCATTTTTTTCACCATAGATAGCTACATACGCTATAATTTATTCCTTAAAAACTTCGTTTCAAAAGGTTATGATCGAAAACCGTAAATTTCATGTAATTTCCCCATAAAATGATTAAATATGAAACCCATTGTTGAAAAAATTCGTTGCCTTATAACAGCAGTATTAATAGTAATCATAATGAATATTTTGAATCAAGACTTCTCATGAGCAAACATGTATAAAAAGTCATTTAAATACTTGGAAACTGAAGAATAATTGCATGAAGATTTGTTATTTTTGAATTATTTAGAAATTGTAAAACAAACAAATGCTACAAATTCGAAAAAAATATTTCTTATTTTTTGACGTAGCCGCCATATTTGGTCATTTCCGAGATGGAAGTACACGAGACTTCTTAAGTGCCTTTAGTTTCCGAAAACGGCATTGAATGTTTATTGCAATGGAAACTGTTGAAAACAACGCAAATTGTTTCCCTTTTTTTCGGATAGTTCGTAATTATTTTCTAGAAATATGCAAAATTTTATCTTAAGAACATTTTTTAAATTCTGATAGTTTTTAACGCATAAGCGTCTAAATCAGACTATTTTGTTTTAATTGTAGTCTTTTAAGGATGATTAATTATTTGTAACTACTTTTATGCTACAAATTCAAAAATCTACTCATTATCTTAAATTTTTCATTTAGTCGCCATATTTGATCGTTGACACAATTTAAGTAGACGTACATTTCCAAAAACAGAATTGGATGTTTATCTCAATGTAAACTATTGAAAGTAACATAAAATGTGCAAAAGATAATTAATTTTTATAAATTAATTATCTTTTTAGAAAAGAAAAATTTTAATGTAAGCATACTTTATGCAAAAGAAAAAAAAATGATTATTGGCACTGGCCAATGATTGGCGGATGTTGATTTTTGTTATGCTTTATATAGTAAGGCGATTAATGCAACAAGTTGTACTTTGTTTTCAATTTGTTGTAAACGAATTAAAATGATTTTGAAAAAAAATGCTTTAAAAATCTTAAAATTTTGAGAGAAAAAAAGTGAGAGGATTTTTTTTTTAATCTGAGGGGAAGAGATTCAGTTAGTAAGTATGCGTTTATGCATAGTAGAAATATTACCTGTGTATTAATATTTAGAGAACAAAAATGCAATTTTTTTATATGAGATTTCTTTTAAAAATGCACAATTCCTGCAGTCTGTCACACAATCCAAAAACCCTGTATGTGATATGTGAAAGTTCCGCTGATGTGTTGTCATTGGTAGATAAAGTCAAGTGGATCTATTGTAGAGATGAGCAACGTCATTCTTTTTAATAACACTAGTCAACGAAAAAAAACTTTTTGTCTGCATCTTGGTTTTAAATCAGAGTTGGCAAAAACCCGGGTTTTTTTTAAAGCCCATGGACCCAGGGTTTTTTGGAGGTTTTTAAAATAAAACCCAAAAAACCCAACTAAAGCTGGGGTTTTTTTTAAAAGAAATGTGGGTTTTTTTTCTTGGCTTTTTTCAGGAAAAATGTGGGTTACTTGTAGCATATTGTAGCGTAAGTATATGGACAAAGCGCAAAAATTCTCTTGGGGTAAAAAAAAAGCTGAAAAACTACTTAAAATTCAGCGTTTTCTGAAGAAAAGTATAAAAGACGACAAAACCCAAGAATACTGAAGTTTTAGATTTTTTAATTTCCCATGATTACTAACAGTTAAAGCAAAGTTACTTCTCGAGTGATAAAATCTATTGTTCGTTTTTAATAACTAATTTTTTTTTTTTTTTTTTTGCATTTTACTTGATTGTATTTCATTTTGTTATGCAAAATTACTGCAGAACCTCAAGTAGTTTAAATCCTTTTTTACCGAATTCCAGCTTAATTAAGACATTTCTTTGAATTTTATGTTGCTTGTTTTTCTATTTCTGTGTACAGAGTAACAAACATTAAACTTTTTCGTAAGATAATAAAATACGGGATTGGGAATCCCGCAGGATTGAGAGCAAAATCCCGCGGCATCAATCCTACTAAATATCCTGCGGGATCCCGCGGGATTCGGGATTGGGATTTCGGAATTGGAAACCCTAGTCCCGTAAGTAACAAACTGCCTTGTCCCGTACGTAATAACAATAATTAGCTTTTATCAATTAATGAGACATTTTATTTTCAAAAATAACTAGAGAGGTACTTGTAAACAAGTTTATTTCTGTTTTTACTCACTATATTTATTTGTAAAAATATTTGATAAAGTCAGTGCAAAGTCCAATTGACTGAAGGTACTTAAAAAAAAATTCGATGTCCCGTGCGTAACAAAATTTTACTATATTTAAAAAAATAACAAGCAGCTAAAATAAAAAGATATTTCACAGAAATTTAGTTGAAGTTGCATATAATGCATAAAAAAGTTATGAACTGTCTACTTCATTTGTTGATAAGGAAAAAAGCAAATAACTATTATCTTAAATGTTTGCTCTGAAACGTCCTGTACGTAACATGCGAATACTGTGGAATGAACCAGTCACACAATCGCAACTTTACAGGAGATAGGAAAAACATTTGTCTGGCTCGTTCAAAGAATAGGACTCGTGCTCTTTTAAGACTGGTAAATAATTACTACGGATGTGTTTCTTTTTATGCATGGCTTGATGTGGACTAGGATTCTACATACAAGCCAGTAATAAGCACAAAACCGCAATTTTTGGACTTACGGCAGTCTGCCTCTAAGGTACCAGAAATGACAAAGTTATTGTTCTATATAATACTTTAAAGTTTATTATTTTTTGGTCATCTGTAATCAAAAAAAATTTTTTTTTTTACCAGGACAAGAAGTAAACCGACAGACACCGGATTTTTGTCCAAAAACCGGGACTATCACGGTCAAAGCGGGCTGTCTGGCAATCCTACGTGATACTACGTTTCTTGAAGGTAAAGAAAGATGATTAGTCTTACGTTTGTTAATATGGATGATCATGTATATATGTGAAGCTCAGTGATGACAACCGAAGTTTTGCAAAAATGCATCGATATGATTAAAACTACGGTGATCTGAGGGCTGAAATGTAGTTTTTAAAAGTGCTCTTTAACTGCCGCAGGTTGGTAAAAGGCAGTAACTGCAAAATTTTCTAATGTTTGCATTTTTGTCCTCTACTGAATATTAGTTCGATTATACAGGCTTGCTTAATTGATTTTCTCTGGGAAAAAAGCGCAAAAAACGTCTCATTTTAACATTTCCCATTTGTTTGTGTTAAATCCAATACGCATTTCTTAAAATTTCTCGAAAACTCTTTTCTGCAGATACTGCAATTTACCTGCCCATGGAAGTATAGTTTTTTTTTTACTTTATTTATTTATTTATTTTGCAGATATATAATTTAGAACTAATGAATAAATTTTTTTTTGGCATCATCCTAGCAGCGGGTAAAGTATTCTTATTATTCAAATATATATCACTTAAAAAAATCTCTATTTTTTTCTGTTTCTTTCGATGTATACTACCGCTTATTAGTTTCAATACTACGGCGAAGAAAAAGAGGATAAATGTGCAAATAATATTTTAAATGCGTACGTTTTATGCGATGATGGTATTTTTTCGATAAAATACAGCTGTAATACTCTTAATTACTTTTAAAAATGAAAAAAAAGTAAATTCAATACATAGGAAAACTCGGAATAAAGCAATAAGTACACCAATTTTGTGATCAGTGTAAATTTCAAGTAACTGAAATTATATTACATATATTGAGAAGTGTATACATCTATGATTAACACTTCAATATTTATTAAATCCTCCGTGAGCTGAGGACAGAGCTTTGCAAGGTCCCGCATAGAGGATATCAACTTCTGACTGCCCTCCGGTCAAATTTCATGCCTAATGATGTTTTTCTGCAGTTCTATAAGCAAATTTATAAACATTTTATGCCCACAAATTTAACCATAGGACTATTCCCAGTTCAAGACAAGACATTAATGCCAGTTTTTTTTTTTTTTTTTTAATGTAGGACTGCATCTTATGGGAGGTACTTGAGGGAAACCCACTTTTCCAACACTTGTAATGTTTTGGAGATTAACACTGATAAATTTGGCAACAAAATCCTTAAAATATTAGTTACCTTGTACTGAATGGTTTATTTGCATCAGGAGGAAAATTCTTGTTTAAAAAATGCTACTTCCGGAAGCTCTCAAATGATCGGAAAAAAACCCCCCTTTAGCAGAATTTACAACTGATACAGAAAATGAATTTATAAACACCAAGATCTTAGGGTAGAGCTTAAAGCCAGCTATTCGGGATCATTGAAAGCTGCGAAAAGTTGCACGTTTCAACAAAATCTTTGAGAAGAAATATTACCCTGAAACGAAATTGGTGTGTATAATCCAAGACTGTGAAGTCGAAGAGTCGAAGTCGAACTGATTTTGGCATAAATGAGTCGGAGTCGTTAGAAACTAGGCTGACTCCGGGTTTTGTTTTCTTTAACATTAACGGACTCTCCTTGCATTTTTTTTTTTTTTTTATAAAAACGGACTACCAGTTAATTCGATCACACGTTATTCTCTTTGAAGTCAAATAGGTTCTTAACTTTGTGTATCCTCCATTCTTGAATAAAAAAGGAAAGAATTGTTTGTGTGAAAAAAATTTTTTTAGTTTAAATTGAATCACGTTTTTTTAAGTAAATTCTAAATAACATGTTGCGTTAACCCTAAATCAACACAATGTGCAGAGCAAATCGTAAGTATTTGTATTAGGGATGTGTCTCTCTTGAACTAACGGGTCAAAAAGAACGAATCCTTAAAATGAACGACCGTTCTTTTGAACGGTGAGTAGTTTGGAACATTGTATGGGAAGCTGCTGTACCCACGGACAAAATTTAGTTTTCAATTTTTGCTGGTCTGTGTGAATGAATAATCGATCAATAAAATTTCCAGCGGAATCTACAACTTATCTAATTTGGCAGTTTTGGTCAGATGAAAATTTTAAGTTAAAAGTGATTCTTTTTTTCAGAAATCTATAACAACAAAATGGTTGCTCCCCATTTGTTTTGGATGTACATAAAGTTAATACTTCATCAATATAATCTTCAAAGAATGATTTGTTTCAGTTTACAGTAGAATACTTTTAAACTGCTGATCTATAAATCATAGGATTCGTACGCTCCGGGAAAACCTGGAATTGGCAGGGAAAATGACACCGTTAAAAATGTCAGAATTTTCCAAATTTGCCGCCAAAAAATTTTTCTTCCAATTTTCTCCCAGGGAATTTTGTACCATGAAATCTAATCTTCCTTTTTATCAATGTTTCCTGAAAGAATTATGAACATTTTCAAGGCAAAATGACGCTGGCAATAAAAAAGTGGCAACCCAAAAAACTTCCGCAGTAGCCACTTTTTCCCCTCAGTAGTTCCCAAGAAAATAATTCCTCCGGTGAACAGGAATTATGCACCAACTCAACAGAGGAGAAGGCAATTGATTGCTTTGGAAGAACATGCCTGAAGATGGGAGGGTCGATCGGGGAAAATCGTTTTTTGATCTCGAAGTCTTTTTAGCTACGTGTGAAACGTAAACGCCATTTTTGGTCATTCACAAGATAGAAGTAGTCAGGCTGCTTAAATGCCTAAGTTTCCAAAAACCAAGCAGAATTCGATGTTTTCATTTGCAAACTAATGAAAATGACACAAAATAAGTTTCTTTTATTTTTTTTCATAATTATCTATATACATAAATGGCTTGTTCTGCATTTATGTATGTCCGGGGTAGTCTTCATAACTACTGGACCAATTTTAACCATTTTTTCACCATAGATAGCTACATAGGCTATAATTAATACCTAAAAAACTTCTTTTCAAAAAGTTATGATGGAAAGCAGTAAATTTCATGTAATTTCCCCATAAAATGATTAAATATGAAACCCATTGTTGAAAAAATTCGTTGCCATATAACAGCAGTATTAATAGTAATCATAATGAAAATTTTGAGTCAAGACTTCTCTTGAGCAAACATGTATAAAAAGTCATTTAAATACTTGGAAACTGAAGAATAATTGCATGAAGATTTGTCATTTTTGAATTATTTAGAAATTGTAAAACAAACAAATGCTATAAATTCAAAAAAAAATATTTCTTATTTTTTGACGTAGCCGCCATATTTCGTCATTTCCGAGATGGAAGTACACGAGACTTCTTAAGTGCCTTTAGTTTCCGAAAACGGCATTGAATGTTTATTGCAATGGAAACTGTTGAAAACAACGCAAAGTGTTTCCCTTTTTTTCGGATAGTTCGTAATTATTTTCTAGAAATATGCACGTCTGTGAACGTTATAATCGACTTAAAATGTTCTAGAAATTTCCAGAATGATCTAGAAAGTCCTAAAATGTTCTAGAATAATCTAAAAAGTTCCAAAACGTCTATGAACGTTATAATCGACTTAGAATGTTCTAGAAAGTTCTAGAAGTATCCAGAATGATCTAGAACGTTCTAAAAATTTTTAGAATGATCTAGATTGTTCTAAAACGTGGACAACTGCTAAGATCTATTTATAATCTTCTAGACTGTTTTGGTACTAGAAATGTCGATATTCGATGGTATATAAACCGAAAGTCAGTAACTTTTCGTCAGTTGAATCGTGCTTACTGTCGCGCAAAGATTAATTGAGTCACGAGTGAACAGTGATCATATAAGTGATTTTGACGAGTGAGAAAGAACAGACAATTTAATTATTCCAGATTGTTCTGGTATGTGAAGCTGGCTTACAGCATTACTATCAACAAAGCACAGGATCAAACATTTCAAATCTGTGGCGTTGACTTAAAGAAACCATGCTTTGCACACGGCCAATTATACGTTGCATACTCACGAGTAGGATCACCTCGAAATTTATTCATTTACAGTCCGGACAATAGAACTATAAATGTAGTCTATAATCAAGTAGTGTAAAAAGAAACTAAAAAGTGTGAGTGTATAATAGTATGTAATATATATATATATATATATATATATATATATATATATATATGCATATATATATATATATGCATATATATATATGCATATATATATATATATATGCATATATATATATATATATGCATATATATATATATATATATATATATATATATGCATATATATATATATATATGCATTTGTCATATGTTGTACGTTCAATATAGTATGTAAATAATTATGAAAAGAAAACATAGCTTTTCAATTTATTAAGATGTTTCGTATTTTAACTTATAATTATTTTAATTCCAATTAATTATTTAATTAATTTGTTATACTGTCTATACATCGCATGTTTAATGGTCGACCAAGTCTCTCAATATTTAAAACAGAAATCTATATTATCTACGTTAAAAACAGAATTCTTAAATATTTTATGTACCATTAAACATGCAATGTATTTTAATCCGAGCAACGCCGCGTTTTGAAGCTAGTCTTTACTAATAATAAAGCTGAAAGTCTCTCTGGCCGGAGGATGTCTAGATGTCTGGATCTCTGTACCCGCATAGCGCCTAGACCGTTCAGCAGATTTTCATGAAATTTGACACAAAATTAGTTTGAAGCTTGGATATGTGCACCTCGAAGCGATTTTTCGAAAATTCGATTTTATTAATTTTCTATTAAAATTTTAAGCCTTTTTTCGCATAATCTTTACTAATAATAAAGCTGAAAGTCTCTCTGTCCGGAGAATGTCTGTAGGATGTCTGGATCTCCGTGACGCGCATAGCGCCTAGACCGTTCAGCCGATTTTCATGAAATTTGGCACAAAGATAGTTTGTAGCATGGGGATGTGCACCTCGAAGCGATTTTTCGAAAATTCGATTTTATCCTTTTCCTATTCCACTTTTAAGCCCATTTTTCACAGAAATTCAGTAAAATGGGAAAGAATTTGTTCTGAAAATTATCTTTCTTTTCTTTACTTCTTTTATCTTCTTTTCTTCTCTTTTTAAATAACAAACCTGTAAGTCTCTCTGCATGGATGTTTGGATCTCTGTGACGCGCATAGCGCCTAAACCGTTCTGCCGATTTTCATGAAATTTGACACACAATTAGTTTGAAGCTTGGATGTGTGCACCTCGAAGCGATTTTTCGAAAATTCGATTTTATTAATTTTCTATTAAAATTTTAAGCCTTTTTTCGCATAATCTTTACTAATAATAAAGCTGAAAGTCTCTCTGGCCGGAGGATGTCTGGATCTCTGTGACGCGCATAGCGCCTAGACCTTTCGGCCGATTTTCATGAAATTTAGCAGCAAAGTTAGTTTGTAGCGTGGGGATGTGCACCTAGAAGCGATTTTTCGAAAATTCGATGCGGTTCTTTTTCTATTCCAATTTTAAGAACAAAAAATATCATAAGATGGACGAGTAAATTACGAAATTATCATAACGTGGAACCGTAACATGGGTACAAGCCAATTGGCGAGAAAATTCACCATACATTATTTGTAAATATACAGGCGAACCAAAAGACCTTTTAATTTTTTCTATTACGGGCAAAGCCGTGCCGGTACCACTAGTCTGTATCTTTACTAATAATAAAGCTGAAAGTCTCTGTCTGTAGGATGTCTGGATCTCTGTGACGCGCACAGCGCCTAGATCGTTCGGCCGATTTTCATGAAATTTGGCACAAAGTTAGTTTGTAGCTTGGGGGTGTGCACCTCGAAGCGATTTTTCGAAAATTCAATTTTGTTCTTTTTCTATGCCAATTTTAAACCCCTTTTTCAAAGAAATTTAATAAAATGGGAAAGAATTCGTTCGGAAAATTATCTTTCTTTATCTTTTTTTTCTTTACTTTATCTTTCTTCTTTTCTTTTCTTTTTAAATAACAAACCTGAAAGTCTCTCCGTATGGATGTTTGGATCGTTGTTTTTTTCGTTCACTTTTAAGCGCTTTTTGGCGTTTTCGCCCCACTGTGCGTCATGGAGGTTTTTTTTTTTTTTCTTAAGATTCCATGTTAGCTATGGTGTTTGAGAACTGAAAATATTTTTCACGTTGCATACAAGAATCATTTATGTGTTAATCGATATTCTTTCGAGGAAGCATTTCTTGATAACCAAAGATTTTAATTATTTTTAATGTCAACATAATTATATTTCTTATCAATTTTATAGCAAACTTGATTTTTGTTGAAAAATACAGGGTTAGCAAAAAAGAATATCCCGCTTTTGAAAATTTTTTATTTCATAAACTATTGCCTTTACCACACAAAATGACACAAAAATAAACTGTCCCAAGTTTTTTGAACGTACGTAAGTACTAAAAGGTGCACGTTCTGCACTAGCAGTCAGAAATTCCTTCTGGGGGGGGGTCACAATAGTGTATTAACTACTGTACTAGGATTGGCAACAATGTTAAAACCAAAGATCTGTGGGAGGTATGCAGACACTGCGAAACTGACTTTCCACAATGTCGGATTGACCCTGCAGGTGATGATTTCCTCTTTTATGCATTGGCCAGCCAGATCCCTTAACCTAACCCCATGTGATTATTTTATGCGGTATCGTCAAAAACAGTGTTTATATTTCACCATTGCCTACAACATTGCAAGACCTTAAAGAACGCATGTGTGTAGTTACGAAAAACTGATAGTGAAACACTCAAAAATGTATGTTAGATGTGTGTTGCGTTCCGAAAGGCGTGCACGTTGAACTTTTGTGAGTGAAAAGAAACTTGGACAGTTTATCTTTATTTTTATGTATCATTTATAGTGCTAAGAATAGAATTTTATGAAATATAAGTTTTTAAAATCGGGATATTCGTTTATGCTAACCTTCTACTTTGAGTACTCTTGTTTATTTATTATGTTCAGTTACTTGTTCTGTTTTTTTTTTTTTTTTAAATATGTGCATTTTATTCATTTCAGATCAAACCAAAGTTTATTTATAAAATGGAAGCGAAACACCCTTGCAAAAAGTGTGTTGTCAAGATTCAAGAATTGAATTACAAAACTTTAAAATTTTATGGAATTGACAAACACCCTTGCAAAAAGTGTGTTGTCAAGATTCAAAAATTGAATTCCAAAACTTTAAAATTTTATGGAATTGACAATGTTCATAAAAACCTTGAAATAAAAGATAAGTCAACCAAGAAACCACTATTTTTTCAACGTTTCTTGGATAAAAAAAAAGTAAAACAATTTACACCCTTTCGCCTTCACTACGGTACAGCCATTGCAAAGGAAGAAAACATCATTAAGAATTTAAAAGAAACTGTAAAGCTGCCGTTGACCCAAGAACAGAACAGCAACGTCCAAGTCACGGCTTACCCTGATGAAAACGCAGAAAAAGAAAAACGCTCTGATATAATCATTGCTCTAGATTCTTCAGAGGAATCTCCCAACGTGAAAGAAAACATTTATATATATTTCCCCGATGTACTGTTCGAAATTGAGTCTGAAGAAGACTGACAAGCCATGACTTTATTTCAGTATAATACTAAAAAAAAAAAATGTTAACGGAAGGTGTGCACAGCGAATGATTTATTTTTTCTTTTTTTCCCCCAAAAATTTCGGTTATATACTAATGTACGTATTTAAGAGCCCGGCCTGGGCAGTTCAATAAAATCCTCTTCTATAACTTTTACAGTAGCTTTCTTTATTTGGTGAATACTGTAAAAGCACTTAGTTTTGCGAGACCGTTGTAATTACGAAAATTTAAGCCTAGCGAAATATTTCTGTTTTTCAACTTTCGTCTGTTCATATAAAATTCACGAAATTTTCAACTCGCAAAATCACCGATAACTTCATTTTTACGAAAAATAAGTGCTTTCACAGCATTGGAACAACAGTCTCTTTGAAATCTAAAACGTTTCATCTAGAGGACATTCTCGGCAGCCAGAAAAAAAACAAAGGAGTTACTAAATTGGTAATTATAGCTTATTCATATATTTTTCTTTTTAAGTCAAGTGCGGCTATGTTCAATATAAATACTGACGAAATATGAAAATTTATGATGCATTACGTCAAAATGATGTACCTGAAGTCAGCACGCATTTTATGAGTCTTGTTTCTCATTGCATCCGCTGATGTACTTGTGTAAAATTTGCTGCAGTCAAATTCGTTTGAACCATGATTCTTTTCTTTTCATGTTTCTAAGTTTATTTAAAAGCGGTTTCCAGAGAAATCGTTACAAACTACTATTTTTTTTTTATGTCGAACTACTCACTACACTACTCTACTCTTTTTAAAAAGTAGTGCGCTACACTACAAACTACTAAAAAATGTAGCACTACAGTAGCGTCGTATCTTGTAGCGCACTACTTCCATTCACTGATCCCTAGCATTATTTGTAATGCCACGTAGCTAATTTTGATGCATTTTGTTACTGTATCATAATACGCAAGTAAATGCAATGTCAGCAAATAATTTAAAAATACCAGCATGGAATTAAGGTTTTAGATTAGTAAGGTAGTGAACGTTAAACAAGTTTACTCACTTTCAACAACCACTTTCCTTTTTTCTTTCTGAACTAGAAAATGTGTAGCAAAATTACAACAATAAAGATCATTTAAGTCTCATCACAGTCGTAATTCGACTTGGGCTGATATTCTTGGTAACTTCAAAACGAGGAAGTAGTATAACTATGCAGCAAATTATTATGCCATCAAGTATTAAGTCATATTATATTATTAGTACTGCATTTGTGGATGAAAACAAAATAGTAAGTAGTATAATAACTGTGCAGCAAATTACATGGTGCGGAGAAAGTTCCCACAATTTAATTAGATATTTCAATAGGCTGTAACTAACACATAATTCAACAAATCAACAAGATAAAGCAATAAAAACTCTTTATTGAAACAATAATAATAACATTGAACAAAAAAATTACAACAATTGTTCAAAATTGGCTCCTTGGGGTTCAATACATTTACGGAGTCGCAGTCTGAAATTGCCGACGATGCTCGCGCACTCATCCCCCGTTATTTCATTCCAGGCATTTTGGTCGGTTGTTTTCATTCCCTTGTGAGCACATTTTCACGATTAATAGCTCACTAACTCAATGAACTAACAAAGAACAAATGATTAAACCTCAAATACTTTTAATGCCAATAAACAATATGTGCCAAATAAATCGCCAACATACGATTTTAACGCCAAAAAAAAGTTTTAAACAAAATTGTGGGAACTTTCTCCGCACCCTGTATTATGCCATCAAGTATTAAGTCATATTATATAAGTACTGCATTCCCAGCTTAAAAAAAATCTGCTGAAAATCTTTTTAAAAAATCTACAGAAAATTTAAGCATATTTGGAACATGCTTTCTAAAGAAAATCTGCAGTTTTTATCTGTAGATTTTTTGCAGAAAGCGTGTTCCAAATATGCTCAAATTTTGTGCAGATTGTTTCTGCAGATTTTGTGAAGGAAGCATGTTTCGAATATACTTACATATTCTGCAGAAAATCTGTAGATAAACTGCAAAAAATGTACCCAGCAAATTAAAAATAGTAGATAACAACTAATAAAAAATGAAATTAAAAATCCGAAAACATTTTTAATTTTAAGTTTCGACATTGTTTTAATAAAAATGAGTAAATTCACTACAGAGTGGTGTTTCATGTTCGTTTAATAAAACATATAATTAAAACATCCTACTCCAGCGAACTGAAAATTTAAATTTTATTACTTTGGAGCTTATGCAAATTGAAATAATCAAACCAAATTTGTCACAAAAATACATCGCTATGATTGTAAAATTAATATAAAGTTTGATGACGAAATAATAAATAGAACTATTTGTAAGAATTAAAAACTTCGGAAAATTACCCCAAATCGACCACGTGGTGGAAAGTAATTAAGTTAATTAGGCTGGTTATTATTGAGAAATCGTAACGCAATTTTTTTTTATTGATATTGACAGTGTAAATGTTCGCTCAAAATTTTAAGTCAATCAGTGAAAAAGTAAAAATTTTAAAAATTAAAAACCTCCGATTTGGCATAACATTTTCAAACTAACCCTAATCTACTGATACACTTATCAAATAAAAGTTAATTTAATCAGATAATAGTTGTTGAATTTTAAAGTGTCAGAACCGGGGCATGAATCCAATATTGTTTCATGGGTTTCCAATGATGAAACTTGAAATTGCCCTAATTATTTGTTTCCGTGACGGAGCAAAAAAACAATACGCGACACCTGGTCGAGCGGTCATCTACTCTCGTAGCCCTGTGGCACCCGCATAGTGCGGGCCGGGACCTCCGCGGACGGTAAGAGGATTGGCATTTGGTTCGTTTGTATGCCGTTCGAGAACATTATTTCAAGTCATATTTGTTCTTATTTAATTTCAATTTCCTGATTTTTCTCCAAGTAAGACAAATTTGACTCTGTTCAAATCCGTATCCGTCTTGAAATTGACATTTTTGAAAGCACTTTCAAACCTTGTGTTATTCAATATCGTTTTGTTTTCAACAAAAAAAAAAATTATGTATTGTAATTTCACTTTTATTTGATTTGAATCATGCACTTATATTAAAATTTGATTTTTATGTCATATTATTTGTGTAATACAATAAACAGACTTTTTTATTTGGAAAAGGTTTCATACGTATTGAAATGCTTTTAAATTTCAATTTAAGTTATCAAAATATAAATCAAAGTTCTTGGGGGGAAAATTTAAGTTATTACTGATTTAAATTAGAAAACAAAGCAATAATGTGTTTAATTTTCGGAAAACTGAGAAAAAATATTTAACAAAATTAAAATTGTGAAAAAATATTGAAAGCAGGAACAATTAATGGAGACAAAAATTAATATTTTTAATCTGTTGAATTTGAATTTTTCCATTTATTAGTATGATTTTTTTTACCTTACAAACACGTTTATCCACATATACCTACATTTTTTTAAGTAAATAAATAAATATTGTTGTATACAGCATGAGAATGAATTTCTTCTTGTTAAGAAACTAGTAACTTGCGTTTTGTTTCACATTCATTGAAATAAAACTGCAATGAGAGAATGTTGTAAAACATGTTCTTGCAGAGGAAATGCAGACTAAAAATATCAGTTTCAATATTTCAAAAAAGTATAGAACAGTCAACTTTTATGCTGTGTAATACAAATTTTAAAAATAATTTAAATTGAAATATAGATTTCTTTTTAATGACCATAAAATATCTGCAAACGTGCAAACTATAGAGAAAACTGTAAGAGAATTTGTTGTGTAGATTTTCTGTAGATCTAATTGAAGAAAATTTACAGATTTTTTTATCTTCACAACAACTGCAGAGAAAACTAAACAGAAAACTTTTTGTGTGGATTTTCTGCAGATTATATTGAAGACAAAATGCAGATTTTGTTTGTATCCTAAAAAATCTGCAGAAATCTTGAAAAATACTTCAGAAAATCTGCAGCAAAAAATTTCTTGAAGATTATTTTTAGCTGGGTTTGTGGATGAAACCAAAATAAAATTGAGGCAAGTACCGCATATTTTAAATAAATAAAACCAATTATTCTTCCAATTTAAGTTGAAGGCTACTGCATCTCTGTTCCGATGGAACACTGACGTAACTGCAAAACTAATTGAAAATGAGTTATTGTCGTTACTTGATCGTTAAGTGGGCAACACATACGAAAGAACTCGGACAGATTTATTTTTCAACTTTTAGCCACTAGGGCAGTAACTTAACTATGTTTCATTGTATGAGGTTGAACGAGATTGTTTCATTTGGTTTTACTGTAAAATTACCCGTTTTGCAGTTGCGTCAGTGTTCCATCGGAATCGGAACAGCGATATATGATACTGTAAACAAAAACGAGTCTGAGTCGCCGAATTTTAAAAAATAACATTTCATAAATAATAAAATAAACTATGCATTCCAAATACACACCGTTGATGTTTTTCTGCACTTGCAAGAGATTTTCCCATTTTCTGTGCTTATGAGAGCTCGAGAGCAGTTGCAATTTTTGCGAGAGAATCGGGGCTAGAATACCTAGTGTGCCGTTCGGTGCGAAAAAACTGAATCCGAAACTAAGCCATCCAGGAGTGGCGCTAGTATCGGTAGCGAGGTAGCTGTGAGTTTATCGGAGCGGAAGTAGAAGATTCATTTACTCCCTTACTTTTCGCCACTAAAAGAAGATGCGGAAAATATTCGAATTTATTTATTTTTCTTTTAAATTCATTCAGTCATCTTTTTAATAGAAAAATTTGGAGCAATAAATAGATTGCTGTCGTTAAGATGCAGGGTTCCTGATAGAGCCAAGCCTGATCATCGGGGGGGAGGGGGGGGGGGGCTAGGCCGCAGCCTTTTCTGGGGTCCTCATGTTGGCATGGCAAACCTTACTAATTTAGCCATTGGCGGAAACAACTTCAACCATTTGGAGGTATTTATGCCAGGGCTTAGTTTGCCCTGGATAGCGCGTAAGAATCGCGCACTTATAGGAAATCCGACTCGAAAAATATTTTGATGCGGGACTTTTCACCCCTGTTAAATTGAGAAATAAGTTTTTAAAAAAAAATCTCTCAATTTTCGAATATCTCTCTAATTTCAACAGAGGGCGAGTTTGAGGGTGGACAGAAAACACCTTACAGTGGTTTTTATTCATAAATTTTATTTCAGTTCAAAAGTCTGGTAATTTGATGTTAGAACAGTCAGCAATAAGAGAGGTTGACTGACAAAATTTTTCATCCGTAGATAATTTTTTTTCTTTCTTGCGTGCGAGAATGGGCGATCTTTAGGAAGTGGTCTTTTTTATACTTCAAACGATAATTAATTCGGCAAGCTTTGAAATTTTGAAAAGACCACATCGGGATGTAAAATGGATCATTCCCGTGAAATTAATACTACTTCTCCATTTATCACATGCCGAAAATTCCGTTCGATTAAGGTATCAGAGAAGTGTAGTTTACAGACTACGCACATTTCATTCAGAGAGTTGTCTGCTGAATAGACTTTTCCCAGAGTTTTCTTTCGCTCTCATCAGACGGAATACGAAACAATGAAGGTTTAGTTTCATTCTTTTAGTATCCGGTATTACCAAGTTGGCACAAAACAGAGCCTTTGTCCAATAGCGTACCTACGGGGTTTGGCGCCTATGGCGAACTTCAGAAATTGCACCCCCCCCCCCCACAAGGGGGCCCCGATGGGAAGTCACTGAAGGTCACTGTAACTTCCCAAAAACGTTTTTTTTTTGGGGGGGGGGGAGGGGGACATTCGCCGAATTGATTTGATAAATCAGGAGACACAACTTCAAATTTTTTTCTTTTTTTTTTTTTTCAAATTGTTTTCAATGATGCCCAATGTTCCTTCGCAGTAGATGTTATGTATATGTGCGCATGCTCGAATTTTATCATTCGGTACAGTTGGGATTTCATTCAGCAAAATGAGAATTTTTCCCTCCCGAAAAATTTTAGTTCTTCCCACATCATTTCACATAAATTTAATAAAACCAATACTATTAGCAATGCGTTAATAAATACAAGTTATGTACGTTCTTGAGCCAAATGCGAATCAACATTGTTCGTTCCGTTTATAGCGCAATGTATCTATTATTTTTCAAAACACCTTTAACTTTGAATAGAGTTTGTTTCAAACCAGAAACCACTAGGAGAATGTACAATAAACATAATTTACACATTTACTAAAAGAAAGAAAAAACCTTAATTAAAAAAAAATAAATAAAATAAAAATCCAAGCATTTTAAAAATGCTATTATAGTTATTAAGCAAAAAAAAAAAACATGACTAATCTGAAATTGACTAAAAAGCACGACCATTTACATACAGGCAAAATAAAAGTACTAAATACATATTCGCTAATTAAGGCCTCCCAATATTTTGTTCAAATAAGACTTTTTATGCTTATATTATCTCTTACAATAGGACTTAGCCTAAGAAAAACAATACACTTCAAACTATTCACTATAAAAATATCGCCCTTCCCCGAAAAAAAAAAAAAGAACGGAATCATTCGGCATAGAACATCATCCACCATCGCTCCCAGTTTAGGAAATTGTGTGAATAAGTCTATCTAACTTAATGAATCGGAATAGAATTTCACGAGAGGGGTAAAATTCCCTTATTATTATTATTATTATTATCAGAATTAAGGATTGTTTCATTTTCCCCTCTAGCTCTTTGCCAGTTATTTTTTTTTTTTTTTTGTAAAAGTATTTTTCTACTTGTATGGTCAATTCTTAAAAAAAAATTCCAAAAAAAACCTTTTTTTCTTTCTTTTTTTTAAATATTAGTCGAAATGCCCCCCCCCCCCATCCAGCTGCTGCACCCCTGGCGAGAGCCACTCCTGTCAACCCCTTGGTACGCTTCTGCCTTTGTCGATAATTCCTTGACATTTCTATCAACTGGTTCGTTTACATCATATTATCATAAAACTAGATAGGCTTGGTTTCGAGTGCAAAAAAAAAAAAAACAATAGCGAACAACATCCATTCTAGCCACTGTTAAACCACTGAAGTTTACCTCGCTGTTGGATAGAGCGCCATCTAGTGGTAGGCTCGGTTTCGAGTACAGAAAAAACGTCGGGCAGAACAACGGCGAACGGCACACTATTCTAGCCACTGTATCGGGGCTGGAGAAGATTGCAATGTTACACTTCAATTCAAACTGGGGAAATAGCAATCGCATGGGTGCATTGCGATCGGCCGTGTTTCACTTGAATCCCTGTGAAGCAGGAAAAATTGGGCTAGGTCGGGATGACTATAAGCGGGAACTTGAGGGCTTATAATAAGCAGAAATAAGGGATTAGAGTTCACGAACGAAAGGCGTTTTCATTGACAGAAATGTTTTCCTATCGTCACTGAGGGCGAAAAACAGATCTTTCCTTCGTCAAAAAGGTAAGAGAAATAAATGATTAGGCTTTATTTTGTTATTTGATTCAAATGCATATGCTTTTTGTTTTAGTATATGCGTGAATAAAAAGAAACACGTCGGGACATGATTTAGATCAGTGATTCCCAACTTTTTTTGAGCCCATCGCCCCTCTGCTGACTAACGCCTATCTACAACCCCCCTCCCCTCCTCAATCTTAGTGGCGTTGCAATTTCGATTTTTGGACCACAACTTCAAAATTTTTCAAATTTGAACATTCCTCCGTCCTTTGGCGTGCATAGCATCCGCGAGGTGCGGGGGGGGGGGGGCAAGAGGCATGAAGGCGCAAGCTCTGAGAAAATAGCACAATGTTAAAATGTAAAACAATTATAATATACAATAAAGGTACACTCATAAATCATATATGGGGATCACTTTTTAATCTTACGGGGGGGGGGGGGGAGGGACCGAAGACAATGTGCCCTACACTGAAAAAAAA
Source organism: Uloborus diversus (assembly GCF_026930045.1). NCBI lineage: Eukaryota > Metazoa > Arthropoda > Arachnida > Araneae > Uloboridae > Uloborus > Uloborus diversus. The sequence goes on along the minus strand of NC_072733.1, from coordinate 198,391,072 downwards.
TCCGGAAACGTTTCTGAGAATTTCGGAATCCAATTTCTATGATATACAGAAACGTTTGAGTGTTTCGGAATTATCTTTCTGTAATTTTCAGAAACATTTCTGAGTATTTCGGAATACTCTTTCTGTAATTTACAGAAGAGTATTCCGAAATTTACAGAAACTTTTCTGAGTATATTGTGCAGCTTCGGTTCATGAAATTTTCAAATACGTTTCCGTGTATTTCGAAATTCTCCATGCATTTTCCAAAAACGTTTCCTAGTATTTCGAAATAATTTTTCTGTGATTTTTTTTTAAATATAAATGTTAACTATAATGCTTCATACCATATCAGTTTCAATTCCTTCATATCTAACAGCAATAAAGCTGTTAAAAAAGCAATTGAAAAAGTCATTCGCGGATTTTTTATTCTTATTTATTTATTTATTTATTTTTTTGTGAATTTCTAATGACAAGCATGATTAACAGCATAACCTATGCAGAGATGCAAATTATTAAAAATTTATGACATAATGTAGTAATTCTAATCCTAATCACAAAATAAGTAAAAGTTCAATTTCTTTTTCCGTCGGGGAAAAGGAGGGAAGTATTTTCTCAAAATGGGATTGTTTGTTAAACAACCTCAAACCTCAGTTTTTCTCAATATTTTTCACGTAAAATTATCAACAAATAGTATTTTTAATGCAGACATTAAAAAGAAAAAAAGTTGTATCGAACTTGACAGAACTTACCTGCTCTTTTTTCTTTCGGAATTCACTCTTTGCCAAGTTAATTTTTCTAACGAACGAAGTGTACCGAAAAGTACCAACAGAGAAATTGATGAATTTAAATATAGCACCAAATCCCCCAGCTGGAACCATTCGGGTTGAGTCTTTTCTTGCCCTCTTCCAGTTTATCACAAATATAAGTATTTAATCAAAATCAATACCGTAAACTGGGGCTGCTTGGACACGAAATTTCATATTTTTTGTGAGTTTTACGCTAATTTTTTGGCTAAACCCATAATGTGCACTGAAAACCTTGTTTTTACCACTTTTCAGACGTTCTGCTACCACCTTAAGGCTTTTTTAAACAACAATTTTAACTCTTTATTTATTTATTTTTTTTCTATTTTGAAAATTTGGGTTCAAGTAGCCACGCGCTGGGGCTACTTGATCTCACTCAGCGAAAAAGCTGTAAAACAGCTGGTGGTATCAAGAAGGACCTATGATTTTGAGAGAAAATTCAAAACATTCATTCTTAGTTCAGTCATCTGGTAGTTTTACCTGGAAAGTTTTCCGGGAGTTTTGAAAATTGGTAATTTTATAGATTTTGATGTGCTCTTTTCGAATTTTCACTCTGCCACCTCGTATCTTTGCCGCTCGCGCCGCCATATTGAAAAAAAAAAATGGTGTCTAAAAGCGGTATTTTGAGGATAACTCCGTTCTGACTTATTTTACGATAAAAATATATTTTACCAAATTAAACTAGAGAAAATTTCCTATAATTTATGTCATAATTTTTTTTGTAAAATAAATATTTTCGACGTACGAGCGCCGTAAAGTATTATTTAACACGCGTTATCGCAGAATAAGTCGTCCCCACACTAGTTTGAGGTTTAGTTATCGTAACACATCGAGGAAACGCAGAGTTTAATTAATGAGCATATAGTACAAACACAATTCAATTGATTTACAAGTTAATTTACTAACTGCATAAAAAATGACAATCCACAAACTAAAATTTTTTTGTGGTAGAAATGACCGACGGAGCAATACAGAAGCCAAATTCCATTTCATTCATTTCTTCCTATCTGCACTTAACACCGAAAGATTTTTCCAACGTTGATCCGAAAGATTCTCCAAACCGTCACGAGGATTCCTCCTCTCTCTGCTTCCAAAATTTCGACCGGTAGAACTCAATAAAATATTTTAGTCTGCGTCATCAGTATACTACGTAATTGTTATAGGCGAAGATGTAGATCTTATTCTTTTGACAGCTCTATCTAAGCGATCAAACATATATATATATATATGCTCAAACCAGGAAAGGGAAAAATTTCGCAACAAATATCTACAACTGACAGTATACGACAGTAAGGCAGCCGCAGATCATATTTTATTCTTGCATGCCTTTAGTGGCTGAGGTACAACATGTGCCCTTTTCAATCAAGGAAAAACGAAATTTATTAATGTACTTCGAAAAAATCCAAATATAAGCAAGTCTATTAAAGCATTCAAAAATCCAAATGCTGATCCAGAGATCATTGCTAAAGCTGAAGAACACTTCCTTCTTGACTTACAGTGAAGTACTATGGTTACAGTGAAGTAAGAAGTTAAAAAAAAAGCAAGAAAACATGACTTTAAAACATGGCTTTGTAAAATCCGCATATAAAAGTAAATTTAATATTTCGTCGCTACCTCCAACAGAAACAGCAGCAAGACAACATTATTTTCGATCCTATCACCATATTCAGCAGTGGTGTGGGAATGAAAAAAAAAAACCAGAACTGTTTGTGTGTAGGGATGAAAGAGAAATAAGAATTGGTTATATTAATTTATCTGTTATGACGCTTGAATCCCCACTTCCATTATTCTTACATATACTTATTTCTTGCAAATGCAAAAAATTGTCAAAAAGCCTGTGGATGCAGAAAAGCCGAGTTAAAATGCTCCGTTATGTGTACTAATTGTACAGGTGGTAATTGTGAGAATTCGCAAAGCTCATCACATGATAGCGGTGAAGAGGAAGAAACAGAGACGGTTTTCGACAAACGAATGACGCAATAGAAAACGAAGAAGCTCATGATTAATTTGATGCTCCCATCGCAGATGATACCGCAGAAATTACATGACGTCTCAACAGGGGGCGGATACAGGATTTCATTTTAGGGGGGGGGGGGTCATGCTCAAGAACGTCGTCTTACGTACAAAAAAGTTCTTCTACGAACAACACCCCTCCTTCCGTAAAAGCTCTTCAAATATGCTTACAAAAATCATCGAAATCAGTAATAAAAATCATTTTAAAAGTTTTCAATTAAAATAATATCAGTTTTAGAATGTAAGCCGAAAATTTTCAGAAATGACAACTCAGTTTTAGGAAATTTCCGATCACAAAATCCCTGGTTGATTAAATATTTGTATAGTACTAAACACATATCCATTTTAGATTATAAATTTGCATGATACTCGACACATCCATCTTGTATGCAGAAAAATAACATCACTTAAAATAATAGTAAAACAACGCTTAAAATAGAAGTAAAACATGCGGCGAAAATCTAATCGAAAAAGTTAAATATTCTATAAATATAATTCGGACTTGATAAATTACTGACCGACTGATTAATTCCAATTTTGAATATTGGAGGTTGACGAAGACGTCGCAGTCTCAGAGTCTGATACAGGAACTCCAGATATGTTTCCATTGGGGGGCTTTGGGTTCATCAGTTTTTTCAACAGTCCAAAAAAAAGACTACACTGCTTTGTCACCCGAGCGCTTCAGTGTTTTTGTAATAGGTCAGGGGTTTCCCAAAGTGGGTGCCGCAGGGAGGGGCGAGGAGTGCTGCAAGCTGTCCACATTTTCAATATGCGTGTATAATTTAAATAGATTAGGATGCCGTAAAAAATTGTAATTCGTCAAAGAATGCCGTGATTCGGAATAAATTGGGAACCCCTATTATATGTAGTTTTTTTCTAACAAACGCGTTTTTTTTTTTTTTTCGAATGGGTTTCCGTCTACTACGGCGGGTTAGTTTACGAGACCCTTGGTATGAGGTTTAGCGATAACACGACACTCGAATTTTACATTTCCTGCACGATACTGAATCCAAAACACTGATTTAAACTAATTAACAATTTACAGCACATTTAAAAATAAATTCAGCACAGCTAAAAACGAAACCATCTAAAAATTACAACAGAAAGAAATTATAATCTACAGAGACTTTACATAAAATAAAACATTTACACACTCAAAGGTTTTATTAATTGAAGCGATGCCTGTAACTTTGGATACAAATTTAACCATTAAACGAATTCAATCAACTATCGTTGATTAAATTTGTTGCAAAAAAAAAAAAAAAAAGCGATCGGGCATCCGACACTTCTTTGTTGCTTTTCATTATACTGGCTCCTGAACACAGCGCCGCAGATGTCTCAAGAAAAGCTATTTTACTGCCTACATATTTTAAATACATATATTATAAATGACAGGAAATACCCCCCTCCCCCCCCAAAAAAAATCGAAAACTATTTACTGTTTCTTATTATGTGGTTTCCGTCCAGCTTTTCTTTTTTTCAAGCAGTCATGTTTACTACTACTTTAATGCAATGAACCTCAAAACAGATTACAAAGTATTGTCACAGATTTTGATGGGGGGGGGGGGGTCATGACCCCGAAGATCCCCATCCTTGCATGCATTTTTTACGGCATCGATCAAGTTGTTTTATTTTTTCGAGCAAACATTCAAATACTGTAGCAGGTTGCGGGGGGGGGGGGGGACCCCATGACCCCCCTTGTATCCGCCACTGCGTCTCAATCAATACTGAAGACGATGAACCGGTGTAACTTCTGGTCTATCAAAAACATCTACGCGAAAATGTTGTTAAATAACACTTTTCGGCGCTCGTACGCCCAAATTATTTATTTTGCAAAAAGAAAAAATGTTATGATATAAATTGTAGGAAATTTTGTCTTGTTTCATTTTGTATGTGAATTAATATATATAATGCATAAATTAATGTTGTATATGATTTTTTGTCGCAAAATAAGTCAGAAAGGAGATATCCTCAAAATACAGCTTTTAGACGCCATTTTTTCAATATGGCCGCGCGAGCGGCAAAGATACGAGGTGGCAAAGTGGAAATTCGAAAGAGCACATCAAAATCTATAAAATATCCAATTTTCAAAACTCATGGAAAACTTTCCAGGTAACCCCCTTTTTTCCGACCAAATGACTGGACTATCTAGTGAGCAAACTATAATAAATGACAAATTATTTACATAAACTATACCTACTCTTCCTCGATACAAATACTACAAGATGCCCAGACTTGTTTTGTGAACGATCTTTTAATTTCCTTTTTCGAGTTGATATACTTAAGTCAAAATGAACTGATGCCACTTTCTAAGACATTTCTCCGGAATTCATTGAATCTGGACATGGACACAATTGTAATTTTTCCTCTTAATAATCAGCATATTTCCTACTTTAATTTTCGGACCCTTTTTATCCCCAGATCTGCAAGTTATCGGTTAAAAGTAGTAGCTCACCTCTTTATTTTAAAAGATTACAGACCTTACTTAGCATAATTTAGTGATGAAATGTGGTCTGGGGCTGCTTGAGCGCTGGATTCAAGTAACCCCATTTTGAGGCATCCAGTGCACTTTAACTAACTTATATTAGTTACTAAAACACTCTTAGTTTTATGTTAACATTCTATTTCTTAATAAAATATCTTTACCTTGATGATATCAGATGTTTCCATGAACTTGCATGTGTTTGCAGACACAAAAAACAACTGTTTAGACAACTTGCAATCATAACCTCAATCCAAAAAAGGTGGGCGGTAGCAAAAACTTTTGTTTCATGCTCCAGCCTCTGCCTAGTACTGCTACCTGTCATGGAGAAGGTTTTTCAAGTCTATACATTGAGTTTTATAGGACCAGGACGGATTTTAAACACTTTTTTCTCATGGGTTCAAGTAGCCCCAGTTTACGGTACCAAAATAGATTTCTGATTATTTATTTTACAGTGTGCGAAAAATTCATTATTAATTATATTTATTATAGAACACTGAATTCTATTACATGATTGTTACACTTCATATATCAGAAAATCTCCCTCCCCACCACTAGGGTGATGGTACACCCATAAAACGCTATGAAGCACGCCCCTCCCCCTAAAAAAGCTAACCCCTGAAAATGTCAGTGGCATGTTCTGCGTTGTGATGAGACCCCCCCCCCCCCCCCCGTCTTCTCCCCATATGTACATTGCATATTAATAACATAGCATTTAAAAAATGATCAATGACTGTAGGGGACCAAGCTTGAAATAATTTTACTTTGTATTTCGGCATGTAAATGCAGCTGTTCTATTTTTGCCACTGATTCATTCCTTCTGACTAGACTGTCCTATATTAAACTAGTATATCCACAAAGGAAATGTTATTCACGGACAGGGACGTGGACAGAAATTTTAAGGCCCGTCACAAATTACTTTTACGGGTCCCCCCCCCCTTCCTTATTTTTCACGCCTACGTCTCGACACGTATTTCAACCCTCATTTTAAAAATCTCGGGACCCCCAGGCTAACAAGTGTCCTTTCTCCCCCTCAGTGCACGCCCCTGTATACGGAACAACTAATATTAAGCAATCTTTTACTGTTAACTACATTTCAGAATGAATAAGCAGATGAATACAGTCGACGCTCATTATAACGACCACACATTATAAAGACCGTCCCATTATAACGACCAGTGGTTAAAGTCCCAACTTTGTTCCTATAAACTCTATGTTAATTTGCTTTCTTTATAACGACCGTTCTGTATCGTCTAATCCAATACAGCGACCGAATCAGCGGACGCTATTTCTTGTGTTCTTTCCAATAAAACAAATTTGCAGCTTGGAATGACATTATTGTTTACGGACATCTGCCTGAAGTTTTCAATGTCAAATCCAACTTTAAGAGGGGTGGGGGGGGGAGATTACCATTCACCACAGCTAGCACAGAAAAAATAATGGGAGGAAAAATCGAGAAATTTCCAGATTCCTAAGAAAAGGGAGTTGACAGATGTATTGGTAGTTTGGTGTTTGAATTTAATGGTTTTAAAGATTTGGGGTTCTCGAGGGACTTTTAAATGTTTCTTTGGAAAGCAAGAGAAACACAATTTATCACCTATATCATAATACATATCATAAACATAAAATAATGTTTTGCAAACATCACGTCTGCTAAAAAGGCAGACCTCTGTTTCTGGTTTTATCTTCAGAAATTGTTGTAGTAGTAGTAGCAGATTTGAAAGTGTGTAACATTTTCCTCCCTATATTTTCTACTTTAAAACTTGTTTAATATTCTGTCATAATATTTTGCACACGACTTTTCTAAAAATTCCTATGATAAAAAAAATTTGGGCATTTACTTGGGCATGCATGATGACGGTGTACATTTTTTAAATTTATACCTCTTATAACGACCACTCGTTATAAAGACCTTTTTCTCTGGGACAGAGATGGTCGTTATATCGAGTGTCGACTGTATAATTGTATAAAAAGGGGTTCCCACCTAGGGGACAGGGGGGGGGGGCATGGCGCAGACTGTGCCATTGAAATTTTTAGGGGGTGTTTTGAGGGATATTTTTCTCATTTGGGAGGGGTGTCTCCACAATATTAAGGTAGTGCGCCCTTGCCCTTAGGGCGGTGGGCACCCCTGGCATAACATGGTGCGTATTAATCGATAACTGGGATATTTTCTAATGGTATAAATATTTTAAATGAATGAATAAATAAATAATAATAATTAATGATAAATAATACTGGCACATTTTTTATAAAGCATATTACAACACTAGAAAAAAAAATTGCATTACCATATTTTCAACGCATTAAACAAGAATCGAAGTATGTATTGTATATCCAAACCGTTTTTGAGTAATTCAGAAAAACTTTTCTGCGACTGCTTTTAAAATATAAATCCTAACTTTTCTGTTGCGTAATTTATCAGGGGAAAAAAAATAGTACATAGGTACACTGCGCACATAGATACGTAGAATAACCTTAAAGTAGTTCGATGAATCCAAAAACAGTTACAACTGGAACACCATCAAATGCATATCAACAAAAAATATAAATTTATACAATAACATTTTTTAAACTGTTCATTAATACTTGCAAGTGAACATCAACGGAATAAAATCTAAGTGTCTCCATTTCAGCTAGATAAATGTAATCCAAAAGGTTTCGTTTTATAAAGTATTAATACGGATGTTGGAACTATTCCCGCATGAACACACAATATGTCGAATCATGGCCGCACTGGAAATTGTTAAGAAGCTAAGCATTATTGACTAATGTAATTGCGATCAAAGCCAGTCCGAAATGCAAAGGCGTAAAAATAGTTTCGACTCATTATCTCTCTCCAGACATGAAATAACAAGCAATCCCATGCTAAACAGCGGCTCTGACTGCAGCAACCATATAGACAAAAAGAAAAAATACTTTCTCATTATTTCCTCGTGGCGCTGCACAGTGGTTCGAAACGACGAAAAAGCGGAAAGAATTCAATAACTTTGAATATTCTCAAAAAATGCTTTGGAAAATTGTTAAAATTGTTGCATGGTAATATTTATCTCCATGCTTGCTGATCGTATTCACTGTGGAACCCCGATTTTACGTCCCTCGAATCTACGTTTTCCCCACATTTTACGTTTTTTATCATCAGGTCCCAGTTTTTCCGTACACTAATAATATTAATTTAACCCGGATGGAAAGTTTGTTATGCATGAATTTCCCGCATTTTACGTTTTTCCTTGGCAGTTAAAAAAAAAGAGAAAAAATGTTTTAAAATTAAGAAAAGTGTTTCCCTCTGTGCATTTTTAAACATAATCCACTCTGTTGAAAGTTAATCCATGAAAACAGAAACGCGTCTGCTCCATCCGTAGCTGACCTTATGGACTTTTCGGCCGCCAATGAAGACGAACAAGACACAAAAACTGAGATGGATCCACCGTCCAATTCGTCCTTAAAATATCCTAAAAAGTTACCATGAACGGGGGGGGCGTTGGCACCAACTCAGTTTTTTGTGTCTGGTGCGTATTTTTTTTCTTCTGGAATATAAGTCCTAAATATTTTTTCCCTTGGTGATTTGCTGATTTCTTTTTTTTTTCTTGTTGAATTCCAGGTGTCCCGAAAAACTGTTTACACAACAAGAGACGAGGAGAATTGCTGTAAAATACGTGATGGGTTTACCCAAAACCAAAGGAACATCCAGCTCCTCAACTTTGACTCAATAAAGCAGCTCGTACTATACTTGAACGAACCCCCCTCCATCAACGTTCATAACCCGGCTAAAATTTGCAGGGAGTCAAAGAGGAGAAAAATTATCAATAAAATTTAAAATAGTTCGTACAAAATAAGGTACAACAAAAGAGTGATACAACAGGACTTTACGACCTTGCCCTATGGGTACTATACTTTTTTCGTGAAAGTTCTTCTTTTAATAATAATTATTATTTTATTTATTTTTTTAAAAAATTTTCAGGTTTTCTGTAAATTATTAATTTTTTGTAAATTCTTAATTAACCATCTCTATTTTTGAACAATGTTATCAAATAATTAAAAGGTGTTATTATTTTCATACATTGGTTCAATTGGGTAAATTCTCGAACGTACTTTGGAAATATTGTCTTACAGTTTTTCAGTCTCGAAGTTTGTAACTTTTTTATGATTTTGAGTATATTATGATACTGTAGTATGCATACGTTAACAATTTGAAGTTTGTTATAGAAGGACAGAAGTTATAAAAACTTGAAGAATTCATTACTTTGCATTTGACTGGTGTTTGTGTGATTTTCCTTAAATGTGATGCGAAACTCTGAAATATGAAATGAAAATTGAAATAAGTGTTAGTTTAAAAAAAAAAAAATGGTTTCTTGAAAAATGATATCGAAAATCCTAATTTGGATATATATTTTTGTTGTTGTTGTTGAAATGGTAGAACATATTGAGAATTGTAATAAAATCTTTAAATTTGTAAAAACTTTCGTTTCGGGTGATTTGGTATAAGTATATGGACATAGCATTTGAACTTTTTCCATGTTCACAATTTCCGAATATTTGATTCAAAAATTGTAATGTTGTCAGTAATTATGCTCCTCGATTTATAACTTTTAACTAAACATCTGGTTACATGAATTAATTTCGCTAGTCTTAGATTGCACACCTTAATAGTGTACAACTAAACTAATCTGAGTTGTAAGTAATAAGCAGAGATAATGAAATTACTTAATAGCTGTATCAATGCAGTAATGAGCGACAAAACTCGTATCTAAGGTTACATAATGCATATTAAGTCTTAAAACTATTGTTGTGTTGCAATTACTATAAAGTTTCTCGTCATCATACATAAGCTAAATTTGAATATTTCGTACGCTGAAACGAGAAAATACTCTTCAAAATTTCTAAGTATTGAAAATAAACACTGCTAAATACGATCAAAGTCCTTTTGGAAAATCGTTGAAATAATTGGAAATGCAAAAATCGTTGTGTTTTTGGAAAAATAATTAAATGTAATGCATAAAAGCATTGAAAATATTAAAAATACTCTCATTGAATGACTATGAATTGGAAAAATCAAGTCTGTGCGTGAGAAACGAATGGGATAAACCAACTATTGAAAACTGTTAAGTTCGGGTAAAAATATTTTGATTGCTAGCCAGTACAAATATATTTAGAAAAAATTATAATAGAACAACTGATAAGTGAGAAGAAAAATTCATAATTTGAATACTTCGTTCGTTGAAGTGAAAAGAAAATACTTTTGAAAATTTCAAAGTATGGAAAATAAACACTGTTAAATGTGATCAAAGTCCTATTATTCGATCGGGAAATCGTTGAAATAGTTGGAAATACGAAAACAATTATGTAGCGAAAAATAAATAATTGCAATGCATAAGCAGTGATAATGTAAAAATACACTTGCAGAATGACTATGAACTGAAAAAATCAAGTCTCTGACTATGTGCGAGTTATGTTAAACGAATGGGATAAATATACTTTTGAAAACAGTTAAGTTCGGAAAAAAAATTATTTCAATAATTGTGGTTTAGCATGTACATTTCGCATAGCGTAATGGAGCTGTGCATATCGTAAAGGGCTTGCTTTCTCACACGTGATAGGAAAATCAGACTGATTCATTCCTCATCGATGACTAACTATGATACCACATGACTAGGGGAAGTTTGTTTGCGAGGCTTCGTAAAAATCAGATCAGTTTGGTTTTTCGTGTCTGTCGGTTGTATGAGAGTTCATTCTGCATTAAAAATTTGAAAAGAAAATAATAATTAAAATATTTTAATACAACTCTGGCGTGAATCGGTGTCGCATACGGGAAAAATTATTTCCGTTATGACTGTTGGTTTGATTGAAATAAGGGCTGAATTGAGGTTACAATATTTTGATGTTGTGTATTTGATAACGACTCACAGTTTGTAACTTCTTTCAGTACTTTTATAAAAAAAAAACATCATTTCAGCAAACTTGGGGTAAGTTTCAAAGATTTTTACTTTTAATTAGTTAATTGTATGTGAAGGAAATTTTTAGGATTATGTTTTCCTTCTTTCTTAATGTTCAATAAAGATTGTATGTTTCTGTTTCTAAATTTTATTTATGTTTGAGTTTTGTTTAATCGTAAATATTCAAGTCTTGAAGATTTATGTTTCTATTCCAAATTTTTTGAATTTATATGCTTAAGTGCTTTATGTTAAACTTATGTTTTCAATGTTCAACTGAAAAATTCTTGAAAGTGATTATGGAAATAATAATTGTAATAAGTTGAAAAATGTGTTGAACAAACTTTAATATCCTTTCACCAGGATTTTCTATGTTTAAGTATATTCTGAAAACGCTTTGGAAGCATTTGAAATTGCTTACTTACTTAAGTTTCGTAAAAATATCGTTTCTGAGTACTCGTTCTGATTTAAAAGTCGTAAACTATCTCTGTAGTTGCTTTGAAAATCTGCGTTAGTTACATGAGTTAAATTGATTCGAATAATTGAAAAGAATAATCTTGGTGGTATGTAAAATACATAAAGTAAAAATGTGAGTCCAGAAAACATTAGGTTTACTAAGATTTTTGAATATCGTAGTAAAATTCTGTTAATGGTGTCTGTAGATGGTAAAATAATAATGGTAATAATAATAATAATGAAGTATTTTGAATATAACAGTGCGTAAGTTACATTGTAAGTTCAATAAATGCGTGAAAGTATTAAAATGAATAAGAAAACGATTAAGTTAAAAAATATAATTGCGAATAAGAAAAAAATATCTATGTCAATTTAATGAATTAAATCGAATTGAGTAAAACTCTTGAAAAGCTGCAATTTCTCTAGCCGAACTTGATTGAAAAAACTTTGCTAGTGTGAAAGAAAAATAAATAAGTGAATAAATAAAGTACAAATTGAAGATTGAAAGTATTAATAATACGATTTTCAAAGTGAAATTCGATAAATTGTGTTCTGAAAAATGATATATGTGTTAAAAAAGAACTGTGATGAAGTATTTTTGAATATATTAAAGCGTAATGAATTTTATGGGTTCAGTAATTGTATGAAAATAATAAAATGGGCGAGAATATGATTAAGTTAAATAAAATAATTGTGAATATAAAAATAATCTGAGTTAATTAAATCGAATTAAACCTAACTTTTGAATAGTTGTTAAAATCCTAACTAGAGTGAAAAAAAAACTTTGCTACTGTGAAAAATACAAGTTCTAAAACATTAATAATAAGATTTTTTAAGTTAAAAATCTTCAAATTGTGGTTTGGCTTCGTAGATAGTAAAGTAAAATAGTAAAGTCTCCTGTCTTAAAAAATAGCTATGCTGATGTATTTTTGAATACACTAAAACGTAATTTATTTTACATGTCTAAGAATTGCATGAAAATAATAAAACGTATGAGGTAAAATGGTTGAGGTTAAATAAAATGATACATTGAAAATGATGAAAGAATTATATTGAAATGAAGAAAGTAAATTTGGCTGAAAAGAATTGAATCAAACTCTTGAAAAGCTGCAATTTCCCTAGTCTAACATTATTGAAAAAACTTTGGTGGCGTGAAAAAAATAAATAAATAAAGTAAAAATACAAGTTTAAAAACATTAGTAATGAGATTTCCTAAGTGAAATTCTGTAAATTGTGTTTGTAGATTGTAAAGTCACCTGCGCTAAGAAAAATACCTAGGTCGAATATGTTTAATGTAAATTAGTTTACAAGTTTAATAAATGCGTGAAAATAATAAAATGGGCAAGAAAATGATTAAGATGATTAAGTTAAATAAAATACATAATTGTGAATATGAAGAAAATAATATGCATTAATTAATATGAATTAAATCGAATTAAACCTAACTCTTGAACAGTTGCGATTTCAATAAATACTAATTAGGGGGGGAAACTTTGCTACTGTGAAAAATACAAGTTAGTAATAAGATTTTCTAAGTAAAATTCCGGAAATTGTGTTTGTAGATTGTAAAGTCCTTGCGTTAAGAAAATTAACTATGTCGAATATACTAATGTGAATTAGTTTACAAGTTTATTAAATGCGTGAAAATAATAAAATGGGTAAGCAAATGATTAAGTTAAATAAAATAATTGTGAATGTGAAAAAAAAAAAATGATAGGTTTAATTCATTTTAATTAACTCATAACTCTTGAATAGTTACTATTTTAATAAATTCTAACTTAGAGTGAAAAACTTTGCTTCTGTGAAAAATACAAGTTCGAAAACATTAATAATAAGATTTTTTAAGGGAAATTCGGCAAATTGTGTTTTGACTTTGGAGATGGAAAACTAAAATGGTAAAGGCTCCTGTCTTCAAAACGCAGTTTGCTGGTGTATTTTTGAATATATTAAAGCGTAATTTATTTTACAAGTCTAAGAATTGTATGAAAATAATAAAAACGTATGTGGAAAAATGGTTAAGTTAAATAAAACGATACATTAAAAATGATGAAAGTAACTTTGGCTGTTTTAATGAATCCTAACATTATTGAAAAATCTTTGATAGTGTGAGAAAAACAAGTAAAATAAATAAAGTAAAAATACAAGTTAGACAATATTACTAATGAGATTTTCTAAGTGAAATTCGGTAAATTGTGTTAGTAGATTGTAAAGTAAAAAGCGGAAAAATGTTTCTCGTATTAAAAAACAATAAGATTTTCTAATATTGTAGTGTGTGTAAAGTATTTTACAAGTTTAATAAATGTACGAAAATAGTGAAATGTATGAGAAAATAGTGAAACGTATGAAAAAAAAAATGATTCAGTTAAGTGAGCTATTGCACTGAATATGAAAAAAAATAATCCGAATTAAATGCGTTGAATTGACTAAGTTAATTATTAAATCGGAGAATTACTTTTATTAAATCTAACTCTTGAATGTTCTATATTTAAATAAGTTCTAACTAGAGGGATAATGTATATGTTTTAATAAATTCTAAGTTAATTGTAAAACGTTATTACTGTGAAGAATAATTGTAATATGATTTTTTTTTTAATTCGATGAAATTCGGTTACTGGTGTTTGTAGATGGTAAAGTAAAATGGTAAAGTCTCTTGCGCAAATAAAAAAAAACTATTTCATATACATTAATGTGAATTAGTTAACAAGTTTAATAAATGCGCGAAAAAAAGGGCGTGATAAAATTTATAAGTAAAATATTGATTGAAAAAAATGAATAAGTAAAATATAGATGAAAAATACTAAACAGAATTAATTACTTTGAATTGACAAAATCGGCGAATTAAATCTAACTGGTGAAAACTATGTTTTGACAAATCCTAACTGGAGTAAAAAAAAAGCTTTGTTACTAAGTAAAATAATAGTGATAGTTTCTAATATATATTGAAAATTCTTAAATGATAAGTCTTAATTAATACTAAAGGATAAATTGATTGTAAGCTTTAAAATTAATTAAATCGTGGCATTTGAAGACGTAGCATGGGAGGAATAGGTGGGAAAATAAAAAATATGATTGAAAGAGAGTAAGGTTCAATTCTTTTCACTGATTGTGAAAAAAAAATACTAAGTTCTAAAATGCGTAATAATCGAAGTCCAAAATGTGCAAAAATAATCTAAATCGGGGGAAAACATCAAAGTTCGAAAATTCGTGAAAAAATGTCAATGTCCGAAATGTGTGAAAATAAATGATCAAAGTCCAAAAAGGCAGCAAATAATCGAAGTTCAATATGCACAAAAATATACTAAATCAGAAAGAATCATAAAGTCCAAAATTCGTGAAAAAATGTCAATGTCCGAAATGTGAGAAACTGATCAAAGTCCAATATGTGCAAAAATAATCGAAGTCCAATATGTGCAAAAATAATCTAAATCAAAAAAAAATCATAAAGTCAAAATTCGTGAAAAATGTCAATGTCCGAAATGTGTGAAAATAAATGATCAAAGTCCAAAAAGGCAGCAAATAATCGAAGTCCAATATGTGCAAAAATAATCTAAATCAGAAAAAATCATAAAGTCCAAAATTCGTGAAAAAATGTCAAAGTCCGAAATGTGTGAAAATGATCAAAGTCCAAAAAGGCAGCAAATAATCGAAGTTCAATATGTACAAAAATATACTAAATCAGAAAGAATCATAAAGTCCAAAATTCGTGAAAAAATGTCAATGTCCGAAATGTGAGAAAATGATCAAAGTCCAATATGTGCAAAAATAATCTAAATAAAAAAAAATCATAAAGTCCAAAATTCGTGATAAAAAAAATATCAAAGTTCGAAATGTGTGAAAATGATCGAAGTCCAAAATATGCAAAAATAATCTAAATCAAAAAAAAAATCATAAAGTCCAAAATTCGTGAAAAAATGTCAAAGTCCGAAATGTGTGAAAATGATCAAATTCTAAAAAGGCAGCAAATAATCGAAGTCCAAAATGTGCAAAAATAATCTAAATCGAAAAAAAACGGTAAAGTCCAAAATGTGCGAAAAAAATACTAAGTCCAAATCCGAAACTCATAATCTTCCCCGAGGAACTTCTGCCACCAACCAAGATGTTGCCACCGCAAAAAAAGTTTCTCCGCCATCTTTCCCCAGTAGTAGACGGAGAGCCTTCAGCGTGTCACCTGAAGCGCTCCGTCTACTACTTACGACGGTCGGTACTTCGTTGCGACGGTGTCTGACAGTTAAAGACAGCAAATTTCAACAACAGCTATAAGCCTTCCTTGAAAACTAAAATGTTGTGTAAAATCATCTTTGTGTAATAAATATGCGACATGTTCTGCATCCGTTAGTGCCTGACTTGGTGTGCGTAGTGCGCCAGCATTGGGCTCGCGAACGTATGTTACTATGTAAATCTTGTTCATCATGATATGGCAGACCAGCATGTTAAGTTTGTAAACGACCTTTTGGGACACCCTGTATTGATGCACCGAAAAGCAAATTGGCCGATTATCGATGATTGGCCGATTAATTATTATTAATGCTACTAATTCCTCCGTGACTTTTTTCCTTTTAGTTCAGAAATAGTTGAGGGTCATTATTTTAAAGCTGGACAAAATGAATGGGGGCTTGATAGTTGACACCTTCAATTTTCCTGAAACTTTCAGGATATTTTACTAATATTGTGATAAGAAAAAGTGAAGATTCTTTCCTCTCTAATTTGATTTGTTGGCCCTTGAGTGGAGGTAAAAGTTTAGGGTCGTGAGAAAAAAAGAGCTAAATACTTGATTGCTTTGCTTCAAAAACAATGATTGAATCGAGCCAATTCTTTTAAATAAGGATACTACTTTATATTAGGTGCATTCTAGCATAAATATTTTGGTGACTCACTCATGGCTTTGAGGGCAAAGGTCAATTGAAAATGCAATTTTTTAAACTTTTTTGTCTTGTTTGAGACCGCATATCTGCTAAAGCCATGAGTAACCCTCGGAAACAAGTATATGATTATCTATTCACCACAGTGTAGTACTAAGAAAAATATAAAATAGCTTTCATTTATCTTGTCTTTAGTAGTTAAACGGTCTCAAAGTCGATGATTTTTAAAAAATGGCCAAGTTTTAGAGGTCAATAACTTTGATCGCGACGGGTCAACAACTTTGAGACACAGCTTTAGTTATAGTCTAAAAAGTGTAGATTAAGTTCCAGGTTGGAAATTTATGGCAACTAACTAACTTTTTTAACTATGCGGTCTCAAAGTTGATAATTTGAATCAACAAGAATCAAAGTTTTAGGTTAATTACTCTATAACGCCCGAGTCAATAACTTTGAATAAGAGCTGTAATTATGCTCTATGCAGGGGCGGACTGGCTATGTGGGCATTTGGGCAAAAGGCCAGAAGGGCCGGATTCCCCCGACGGCCGCCGAAAAGAAATCAGAGCAACAGGAGCAAAATTTTCGGGTCACGGCCCAAAAGAGATACCAATAGCCCAGGAAAGATTTTAGGCATTGTGGTGCCTAGTCGGAAATACAGGGTCACCGAAAGCCAAAGCGGCCTCTTTGTCAGTTTGTTCACCGGGCCCCCCTCTAGGAAGAACTTATACTACTCCAATCCCGATCCAGGCCTCTTCAAGGGCCGGATCCCTAGTTTACGAATAGGCTGACAAGTTTTATGAAGGGAGGGGGGGGGGGGGCGCCTTGATTCTCGGCGGCTGTGGTAGGGATCCCCTTTTTCCACATCTTTATACATAGATGTGTTTGTGTGATGTATAGTTTTGATTTTTATAATGAGTGTTTTGATCCTCCTGTCATTCTCTTCGCTGCACTGCTATTTGAGTAAAGATTTAGTAGGGGGATGGGGGGTTGGTTGTCATTTTCTCCCGAGGCTGATTAAGCTCACGGTGACTTTGTTACTGGACCTTCCTGGACGGAAAAAGGCCGGTCGAGAATTATCCACGGTCACTTGTTTTATTTTTACAAAGTAAACGCAGCTTACTACTTTAATAAAACTAAAACCTCTTTTTAGTGCAGGAAATCAGAAAAAAAATATCTGATTCAATATCCCCTTAACATCTGTTTGTGGCCTAGTGCTTCACTTCAGGGCAATTTCACAGTCGCTTTTCATGAACAGTCATTTGTACAATCGAAAATTTTCAACTTTCTCTTCCATGCTGTTACTGCCCCTGCTAAGAAAATAATGGTGCTAATCGGAGGCATTCCTCTTGACAAGAAAGAAAACGGTAAAAAAGAAGCACGGGAATTGGATGGGGAGATCCTATCATCTCGTAACATACATCTTCTTTAACTTGAATAATACAAAAGTCTCCGATTCTAACTCCCTCCCATTTATCTGAAGAACATACTCGTTTACTTTTTTTAAACGATGTTTTATTTTGCGAAAATACCCATTTAAGAGTGACCAGTAAGCCGCATCTATACTCGATGACTTGTAGCCCGACCGATTAAGGAATCGATTAGCACCCCACCTCATTAGCCCTTTGATTATAGAAGATAAGCTATACGCAGCTATCTGCAGGAGCAGGCCGCACAGCTTTTCGCAGTCTCTTGCGACTTCATAGTCGCTCAAGAATCGCTTGAGAACAGCAAATTGCAGCAGAAAAAGTCCTGAAAGAACAAGTTACGCAACCCGCACCAAGTACGCGACACTTCAGCGACAGTTGTGGCTCTAACACAGACATATTATTCGATGCAGAAAAATTCGTTTTGGCTGTTAGTGAGCACAGTTGTCTGTAGGACCTCTCAGCAAGTGATTACTATGATCAGAATGAAATAAATAAATAAATAAAAGCGTGGAGCACATTGTAGCTCAAGTAGTGATAGCGCAGTTCTCTGATTTGGATACTAAGGAATTGTAACATAAGTTATTTGTAAGACAGTTATTATAATTAATTTAGAATTAAATTTAAATGAAAAGACAAGTAATTTTTGTAATTATTATAAGTTAATAAAAAACATATAAAAGATCACAGAAAACTAAAAATTATAAAATTAACGTAAAAATAATCTTAAAATTTATACAATATTACTTTATTCCTATTAATAGTTATTTGATTTTATCTGATTTACTTATTCATTTTTTTTCTGAATACAGATACTCTTTAATTGACTCAGACAAATAAACGCGGGATTAGCGGTTGAGAATCAACCACTTCCAAAACACCTTGTTTTAACACATGTTTACAATCCTTTTATTCGCTAGTTTATACACCTATAAATGCGGTTATGACCAACAGTCTCACCCAGATGGTTATTTCTGGGGCGCCTATTACTTCCGCGTTTACTGCCCGCCTATAGATGGATTCGTGTCAATATTTATTCTTATTATTATTGATTTATTAATGAAGAAGATTATTTAAAAACAAGACTCCAGTCTTAGTATTTCATCTTGAATTTAGAATATTTTTTAATTAGTTAAAAAATGAATAGTTCATTTAACATTTAAGTTTAGTTTCATTAGTCATAACTTTTGTTTTTTTCAATAATTATTATTTAATTCAAGATGATTTACTATATGGTTGGGGCAAACCTAACCTAGCAGCGTCGTAATACTGTGATTAGCACCGAGCGCACGAAGCAGCACAATGCTGCCAGGTTAGATTTTCCCCGACTATGGACGAAATTGAATTTAGCAGTTATGAGAACGAAGAATTTTTCTTTACTACATATGTACAACAGATTTGAGAATTTGATTTTTTTTTAAACTTTGAATGAATTATTCGCACGAATCTTCGCTCGAATCCCCTCTCAAGTTAAGTCTTGACAACTTTCACTAATATTCGTAAGTAAACCCCTACGAATATTAGTGCAGTTTAATTATTGTACACATAAACTAAAATTATGTGTTCAGGACTGAACTAAATTGATGTTGCTTATAAAAAATTAGATACGATGCACACCAAACGTATTTTTATCTCTTTTACAAGCTTATTTCACGTTTTAAAAACATAAATACGATTCAAACATTTATTCAAGCTTATGTTCACGTTTTTTTTTTTTTTTTTTTTTTGGCATTATAGTGAATGCAATTGAAGTTTCAAAAATATTACATTTGAATGATTTCGTTATTTTATAGCATACAAAATGTCAAGCATTCTCGACATTGAAAACCAAAATATTGAGCCCCTCTTTCACTTCATCCATTTCATCCTTCGAAAGCTATTTTTATTGTGGAAATCACCATCGTTATCCTTTAAAAAATAGGGCAAACTTTGAAGTGTTATTGCAAGTATTTGCATTACAAGATTTCAAACATATGTCACATGCGCCGTTTCCAAGTCAGCCTTTGATGTACCGCTTCAAGTCGCATGAGCAATCCACACTGGGTCTTCTCTGATGACTCGTCGATCCCCCGTGTCTAATGAGGGGGATTCTTAATCTGTCGGGCGTACGAGTCGTCGAGTGTAGAGGCGCCCGTACTTGTTATATCTTAAAGAATCTCCCTCTCGAAGGAGAATATATACGATATGAGATGAGCTGAGCTGTGGAGAGTGCACACCACACCAATACAAAACAGCGGAAATGGCTCAAATAGCCTTTTTCTACAATTAAATATCATAAAGCCATCAACATACGGCCTTCCTTTCAGCTTTTAACGTTTTTTTACACTGACGAAAGCTTGTGTACCTCCAGGTCTAGGGGACAATCGTTACCATGTTTCATTGAACGTAAGGGCCCCTCTACACTCGACGACTAGTACGCCCGACCGATTAAGAATCCCCCTCATTAGACACGGGGGGGGGGGGGGGTCGACGAGTCATCGGAGAAGACCCAGTGTGGATTGCTCAGACGACTTGAAGCGGTACATCAAAGGCGATGAAGCTTCGACTTGAAACGGCGCATTTAACATTTGTTTGAAATCTTGCAATGCAAATCCTTGCATTATCACTTTAAATTTTGCCCCATTTTTAGAAGTATAACAATGATGATTTCCACAATAAAAATAGCTTTCGAAGGATCAAATCCGATGAAGTGAAAAAGAGAGCCGCAATATTTTGGTTTTCAATGTCTAGAATGCTTGACATTTTCTGTACTATAAAATAACGAAATTATTCAAATGTAATATTTTTTACACTCCAATTGCATCCACTACAATGCAAAAAAAAAAAAAAAAAATCGTGAACATAAGCTTGAATAAATGTTTGAATCGTACTTATGTTTTTTAAACCGTGAAATAAGTTTGTAAAAAAGACAAAAATACGTTTAGTGTATATCGTATCTAATTTTTTATAAGCAACATCAATTTAGTTCAGCCCTGAACACAGAATTTCAGTTTATGCGTGCAATAATTAAACTGCACTAATATTCACAGGGAGATCAAAGAGGGGATTCGAGTGAAGATTCGTGCGAATGATTCATCCAAAATTATTTTTAAAAAAAATCAAAATCTCAAATCTGTTGTTTATACATAGTAAAGAAAAATTCTTCGTTCTCATAACTGCTAAATTCAATTTCGTCTATAGTTGGGGAAAACCTAACCTGACAGCATTTTCTTGCTCAGTGCGCTAGGTGCTAATCACAGTATTACGACGCTGCTAGGTTAGGTTTGAACCAACCATAGTAAATCATCTTGAATTAAATAATAGTTATTAAAAAAGAAAACAAAAGTTATGACTAATGGAACTAAACTTAAATGTTAAATGAACTATTCATTTTTTAACTAATTAAAAAGTATTCTAAATAAATTCAAGACGAAATAATAAGCTTGGAATTTTGTTTTTAAATAATCTTCCCCATTAATAAATAAATAATAATACAAAAATATTGACACTAATCCATCTATAGGCGGGCAGTAAAAGCAATCACAAATAACCATCTGGGTGGGGCTGTTGATCATAACCGCTTTTATAGGTGTATAAACTACCGTATAAAAGGATTGGCAACATGTGTTAAAACAAGGTGTTTTGGAAGAGGTTGGTTCTCAACCGCTAATCCCGCGTTTACTTGTCTGAGTCAATTAAAGAGTATCTGTATTTAGAAAAATGGATAAATAAATCAGATAGAAATGAATCAATAAATAGAAGGCACTCTTCAAATATCATACTCACATTTAAAGCGATTTGTACTTTGTTAACTTTATATATCGTCTCACTTAGTCAACCGGTTTTTATGATTTTTTTGTTTAATAGACAAGGGCTGGTCTAACCTAGGTTCCAATTCTTTTGTTGACCCTATTTGTTCTTTAGAGAAAGGTTATGGGTAAAAAACAGTAAATTTCATGTAAATTCCCTAACAAACGATTAATTATAAAACCCATTGTTAAAAAAATGCCATAAGACAAAGATATGTACTTTCTTTACCCGTATTTAAAGAAAGTACTAAAGAACATTATTACTTAGAGTAATCATAATGAACATTTTGAATCAAGGATTCTCTGAAGCAAAAACACATAAAAATCATTCTAGTGGAGTTTTTTTTATCTTCATCTGTAATGGGGCCATGTGAAGAAACATGCGACTTTTATCACGATTTACATGACACGTATTGTTGTAAAACAAATTAAAACTTACAATATTACAATTTTTCAATTTACACTGTTACAATTTAAAATTTTACAACTTACAATTTATTTGTAATTTGGGAAACCGTAAACATTTAAATGGTTCTAACTAAATACTGAATCCAGTCTACTTTTCATCAGAAAAGAGATCTGTCAATTGTTGAATTTCTGTTAATTCTCGTTCATCTTGAGGTTTAGTTAAAAGTTTAGAGGGTTCTAAATCGGATAGAGCTATTCCTCCAAGTCTTGACTCGGCTGAGAGCTACGTATACTCGTCCTTTCGCAAAGTTCTCTTTTGATAAATCTATGACAGCTCTATCGACTATCGAGGGTTATGTGATACGCATTGTTATAGAATATAAATTTCAATTTACAATGTTGCAATTCTAAAATTTAGAAATTTACAACTTACAATTAACAATTTTAAACTTAAAGCGATTTCTGTTGGTTTTTTAGTGACTCTTGCATTTGTTTTCTGAAAGCAAACTTTGATAAAGTCGAACTAATGATAAAGACAATTTATTTTGTACATAGTTGCGCATTTGAAAAACCCTTTCTTCACATTCGTCGGAAGTTTCCGAGACGCTGTGGTCTATTTCTTTCTCTATCGTGCTCATCTTAGCTGTTTTCTGACTCATGTATTCGACGCTTTCTTACTCTAGATGCACGTAAGAGAAAAAGCAAAAAATAAATTTTAAATAAAAAAAAAAACTCCTTCAAAAAACACCTACGAATTAAAAAGCAAAAACTGATTACACTTACATACTATTTCGTACTCAAACCTAGAAATGAAATTAATTTTACTATTCCGGTATAAAATTCGGCTAAACACCCAATTATATTATAAACACTGATTTTATTTATTATACGATGAATTATTTTAAATACCTAACTGATTATAGATGATCTCTTAATTTTTAATAACCTTTTCAAGTCGGGGCCTCCTATAAACTACCACCTAACGTTACTGAGTAGGTTAAGTTTTAAACACTAATTTCGCGTTTAGTTCAGGATTCGGTGGGTTGTGAGTTACGTTAGAAAGTAGTTTGCAGGAGGCCCTGACTTCAAATGGTTAATAAAAATTAAGAGATCGTATATAATTAGGTATTTAAAATAATTCATCGTATAGCAATTAAAATCAGTGTATTTTATAACTGGGTGTTTAGTTTAGCCGATTTTTTACTGGAATTGTAAAATAAATTTCATTTCTAGGTTTGGGTAAGACATAATGTGTACGTTTAATCAATTATTTTTTGCTTTTTTTTAGCTTGTAGGTGTTTTTTGAAGGCGCTTATTTTTTTTTTTAAAGTTATTTACTTATTATTTTGTTTTACTTTAGTCTTCAAACGTGTGCGTATTCAGATTTTTTTTTTTTTTTTTGGCGCCCTTTGGGAGTCAAGGTTGGCGTCCTCTTGGGGGCCGCAGTCCGCCCCTGGCCCCGTTATCGCCCCTCAAGAATTTATGACCTCCTCGATGAACCTCAACACCCGTTGAGGGAGGGAGAGGGGCATCGCCCCGAGGTTGGGAATCACTGCTCTACTCGTTGCCACTAATTTTTGAATATTTTTTTTTTTTTTGAAAATGATGAGCATGATGGAACTTTAACTTTGACATTGAAAAATATAACTTAGAGCTCAAAAAGATTTTTCTTTGGTATTAAAGGAAAACATCGTACGTTATTTCCATAATTTAATTATTTTACAACAGCTTTAATTTTTGTACAATACGATTGAGATTAAAACTTTCTTTAATTAAATAAAACGTAAACGCAACTCAAAAGTCTTAAGGTAGTTACAACTAAAGTTTCAAGAAAATTCATATGAATGCAGCTGAATATTAGAAGATTATTAATGCATTGTTTTAGTTTACTTCACAAAAATGATGCGCAAAAGCTATTCAAAAGATCAAATATCCTTTGAGTCCTAACAGATGGCGACACCATACATTTTTATCTCGTGTCCTACGAAAACGGGATCTCTTTTAATCTGCCTAAAATCTTTGTGGTGCATTTTTTACTGTCAACAGGGCCGCCGTTTGGGAGGGAATACCAGACCTATGGTGTCGGGGCCCGGAACTTTTGGGGGGCCCGTAAGGTCGTAAAACTGTTTTCGAATGAAAATGTTAATAATTTTATCGAAAAAAATTAACTATTTCAGGAGGGATTTATTGAGTTTCTGAATTTCTCAGAAACAACTTGATCTGATATTACTCAAGAATTGATGAATTACCTTAAGGGGGTCCGGGACACATTTAAATTTTTTTTATTATATACTTTAAAGTTTTGAATTTTTTTACACTGACTCACTATTTAATTAATAAGCAAAATCGCAACATAAATATGAAAAAAAAAAATTTTTTAAATTTAATATGTTTTTTTTTAAATGGGGTTGCTTTAAATTGCTATATCAAAATATTGTTGGTCAATTTTCAATTTTGTTTCAAAAAAGTATGCACAAATATCTAAGCTTTAATTTTTATTCAGCGATTTTAAAAATATTTGAAGAAAAATTTCGAAAAATTCGAAGATACTTTTTTTATAAAAAATCATATTTTTTTTGCAGTAAACGTTGTTTTCAAAATCGCCGAATAAAAATTAAAGTTAACTGTTTGAAAAAGACATGCTCCAAATTTCATTACTTTATCTTCATTGGTTCCTGACTTATAAGAGTTTGAATGCAAGAAATCGGGGGAAAATTGCATCATGGAGAAAAATGCGTTTAAAGTTTTAAAGTTCAATACACATTAGTTATGTGAAGGCAACAAAAAGAATTATATCTTTTGTTCTAATAAAGATAGAAACACGATTCAAATGTCCTTTTAAGCAGAAGAAACGGTGTAATTTTTTAAATGATTAAAAAAAAAAAAAAAAATAGCCTGCCTTGCCTTCAAAATTCGAGTTGAACCGAACCATTGTTTCGGTCGCTCGTCTGGTCAGTGCTAATTCTGTATTAGCTACCAGTTTGTTTAGCACTCTAGGCTTCCTTAAGAGGTTTTCCACCTCCAGCTCAGTCACTCCTATGCCGGGCTGATGAGTGCTAATAAGCACGAAACTGCAGTCTTCGGCTGGAATTGGCTGAGCTGGCGGTGTATTTCATGTATTTCTGCCTTAGCCCTGGCTAACGGGCGGTAATTTACTGAATATAAGAACAATAGTTTTAATTTTAAGTTGTGCAAACTTTTGGACACTATTTCTTTGCTCAACTCTTCTATTATTTTTAAATTTATGGTTATACTTTAATTATTCAGGTGACTAATATTAAAACTTAAAATATTTTTTTTAAATTTAGAATCTGTCGCAAATTTTTGCGGCACACATTTTATCTGCATTCCAGTCTATGGTTTTACCTCTGACGGTTTACGCAACTGAAAAAGTTTGTTTTCGCCTCATCCTCAAATGTAGGGCAAATGACTAGCTATAGGCCAATAATGGGCAGGTTTGTCATGTATTGCCACCATCAAGTTTATAATCGATATTCTAAGAACACTATGAGTGTATTCTCAAAAAGTTTGAAGAACACGTCCGCCAAATTGTTTCCAAGTTTTTATACAGGGTGTTCCGTTTTAACCTGCAATACCTTTATTTTTGCAACCGTTAGTTCTAGATGCATACTTCCAATTGCAAAAATGTTCAAAATCAGATGCAGGGTTAAGGTATTGAAAGTTTGAAGTAAAAATAAAAATTATTCAAAAAAGACAAAATTTAACTTTTTACACGTACCTCAGGTCCCCCAACTTATGTTTAGGGAAATAATCTCCATTAAAAAATTATTTCAACACAAAAAGTTTGAAATTAGTACGATCAATATTCACCGAGATATGAAACACAGCGTTTTGTAACTTACAACACTTTTCACTTCCCGTCAATAACACCATTTGGGGGAAAATATAGTGGTTAACAAGTGTTTAAAATTACATGTGTGTATAGAGTGTGGTTTTCGAAATTATTCTGGGTTTTGTAGTGTGTATTTCTGTGTCACGGAATGACATTTGCATTTATTTTGGAACAGCAATGAAAAATATAAATACTTTGTTTTTCTTACTTTGATTACCTGTCATTCTTCTGAAAGAGCGATAAGTTCCAATCTCATCTTCTGTATGGTCCCTTAAAACTTTAAACTGGAATATCTCCTTGAGTTTTATTCGCACAAATGTCAAGTTTTTTATGTTAGTAATAGTTTTCACTGGAGACTAGTTCTCTAAATATTACTCAAATGACCTATAGGTCGTATAAAAAGATGTATATATATATATATATATTTATATTTGACTTATTTTTATTTTTTCTTCAAACTTTCAATGTCTTAACTCTGCATATGATTTTAAACGTTTTTGCAACTGGAAGTATGCATCTAGGACTTTGAAATTTATAGCCGTGCTGTGACAAAAACAAAACAAATTGAAATTTACGCTTCTAATTGGTTAAATAATTTGTAAAAAGATTAACTGCGCTTTAATGTGTTAAAATCTTTTGCATGCATATTTTTTTATTGCTTGTGGTGGGAAAAGTTCTGTATTGGCATCAAATGTTCGTGTAAAAAATGTTGGTAATCAAAATATATATGTAAAAATTGTCATCTATAGGTTATTTTAAAAATTTCTAACTTTCAATTTTTTTCAATCGCTTGTATCGAAAATCATTCTCTAGTAAGATTCTTTATTCATGAAGAAAATTTGTGTGTTTTGATGTTGCATCATTTAAGCTTCTCACTCAATCGGTAATTTGGAATATTTGCAGAATTTTTGTTATTTTGGCCTTTTAAAGCAAAATTTGTCATTTTTTTTTTCAAAATTGAGCCATTTTGCCCTTTTTTTTTAAAAATTTAAATAACACCACAGAATTCTTTCGGATTAAAACTAAAGTGCAAAGGATCAAAACTCCGGAGGACTGTTGATGCCCCATCTGTGACGCCGTTTTAAAGCAGCTCTTTTCCCGAAGAGAAAAACCAGTAGCTTAGAATTCCCCTCGAGGACGTGGCTGTATTTGAACTCCACTATTTCGCCAAAAAACTAAATATATTTATTAATTTCCATTTTTTTTTTACGAATATCTGATAGCAGGGGGCCATTTATTAATTACGTAAGGATCCAAAGGGGGAGGGTGTTGGAAAAATCTCTACATAACCTAATTATTTTTTTTTGGGGGGGGGTCGAATACATTCTTGCGTAATATTTTCCAACCCACGGTCAAGTGGCTTGGCAGGGATCATATTTTATTTGCGTTAGGAAAGTAACAAACGTATTTGGATGAGCTGTTTTTCATTTGTTTCACAAGGAATGAATATTGTGAAATATAATAAAAGGCACACACTATGTATGGCATGTTTTTCTAATTTTTTAACTAGTATCGCATCATATGCAATAAAAAAAAAGTCGAAAAAACATTCAGTCTAATTTCTAAATTTTTAATAAATATTTATTTTTACACAAAAAGGTTTAATTTAATTGGTAGTGGATTTAATAACGACTCCAGTGATGTAAGATTCGTTATTTTATTATTTTAAAAAACGAAATGGAATCATACGTATTGAAAAATCTTACGTTCCCTTACATAGGGGGAGGGGGCGGGCAAAAATGGCCAAAAACATCCTTAAGTAATTAATGAATAACCCCCAACACGTAAAATTTCCCATCACAGGCGATTTTCAAAAAAAAAAATTTAAACAAATGAAAACGCTACATTCACTGTCCCCCTTCCCTCAGAGGTACTTATCTTCAATGGAAAGCAAATCAAAATAAAAGAAACAAATAAGGCACTGAGATGCAAAGGGATATGTGTCAAAATTAAAAATTTGGAGATAATCATTACAAATGGTAGGAGAACTTCTCCTCTGTGTTAGGGCAAGAGATGATACTAGTAACTCTGGTCGGTGCTGGTGTAGAGCATGATTTAAAAACAAAGTTCAATGAAAGCCCACTTAGGATCTGAACTTTAAAACACGTTTTACTCAAAACGTTAAAAAGTCAATTTACATCCTTTTGCTTCTCACCCGCCTCATATAATCAAGGAAAGATAAGATCTTGGAACTCGATCTTGCACGTTTGAGTGCTAGTTGCTTGTTAAATTTCATGAGTCCCTCAAATTTGCTGCTAAGAAACTTCTAATCTAGTACTTTTTTTGCAACTCATTCATTTCAGATTAAACAAGTTCAAACCCAGATGCTTAATCAATTTATAACGTCTAAGATTATCTGAAATGATCTTAATGTTCCTCACCATTTTAGAAACTAGTTGATTTAATTATGCTGCAAAAGTAGGAGAAACCATTTTGAAAAAGAAAATGAAAAATCAATTATTTTCATACTTGTATATGCGAGCGCTAAATTTTTTGCGAACGAACTTTTATTAGAAGTTTGCTTTTGCAAATTGGACTGATTTTGCAAAGAGTTTGCTTCTACTCTACAAAAATTAGTATTTTTTGTTTCTATATTTTGGAAGAACAGTGGAGGAACGTTCTAGTTGCAGGAAAAGATGGATCAAGAAATTTTTAAAAATTCTGAACGGAAGTAATAGAACTAAGTAACAGAAGTAACGTTAATGCTTTAACTAAAGTTACTTTTATTTTGATTTTAAGAAGGCAAGGTGGAAAAAATAAAACAAGCACCAAAGGGAGACATGTCAGCTTTTGCGTGGTGTCCTCGGTGAAGTTGGTGTTTATTCAGACCAGATTAGTCAGCGTTTTGTAAATTTAAAAGTTACATCGCTCATAATGTCTTTGAGGAATATTTTATGCACAAAATGTGGTGAATGTTGCTTTGTGAAAAAAAAGTTCATTACTAAATTTTTTGCTAACCGTTCTCACTGCAAATAAGCTTTTTAAAATGAGCCTTCGTAGAAAAAAACAACAAAATTGGTTACATTATAAAAATTACTTAATATATGAATTTTGGAAACATTTGTTTGTTTTCTGGAGGAAAAAAATCGAAAACTTCGTAGAGGAAAAATAAAAATTAAAATGCGCTTTTGAAAAATATTCAGATTTAATGAAAAATGATCATCTGTAAAAGAAAATGAAAAATGATTTTAGTGGTGTTTTTTTTTCCAAAGTTTAAACCAACCCTTTTTTGAATTTGCTCTGGTTTACTGTTAAAAACTATGTTTTTCGCTTTTGTACTAACTCCCGATAACAATCGCGATTTTTCGCATCGCATGCAAATAATCTTCGGGAAAATCTTCTTTTACAATGTCCTCCAAACATTTTCTTTATCCTTCTATGTCTTTATATTTTTATTTTTCTTATTTCGTAGATAGCTTGTGCATCATTGCGTTTCCTCTTTCCTGCTTCGTTTGAAGTGCAACCTAACGTGCCATTTACATATAGTCTGTCACTAATTCAGATTTCTCAATCGAGCTATGATTTACTGTCTTCGCTTCGGATATTGACTTATGCAAACAGTTCTCTTTCAGCTTACTTTAACCACAAAAAGGGATGAAATAAAGTCAGATTCAAAATTTACGGACTAAAAAAAAAGGTTGAGACAACTCCCGCTACAACGCAATCCGTCTTACGCGAAATGGCTATAACGCGAGTTTTTCAGGAGCAACGAATTTTAGAGATAAAGTGAATTTCTCGCTCAACACTAAAATATTTAGAAAGGAATCTTGATGCTAAGTTGCAGCTTTGTTATTGACTACTAAACATTAATTCGTGAATCTACTTTCATCCATTCAGCATCACTGACTGTGCAAACTACCACGTATTGCACTATAAAGATAGCACTGTTAGTGTGTATGTATCCAAACTCCTCATTTTCCATATATTTGTTTTAAATATGAAAAGTGATGAAATATTGTGGCACCTAGACACGCTGTTTCATCTACAATTTTATGAAAAAAAAGCGAAAGCTTGTGACAATTTAAGAAAAGGTAAAGATTCTTGATACGCTTGACCAACTAGAAAGTAGGTGGAAGGTAGCACGACAATTAGACATGCGGGTGAATCTTTCATACTTATAATTAAAACTCAAGATAAGGCAATCCGTATAACTCCAGGGGTTCCCCGTTTACCATAGATGAAAATTTTATAAAAGTAAATGCGAAGCTACTGTATTAAAAATATATTAGAATAACAATCAGATTGCGTAGGATAAATCGTCATCTTCAATTTTTAAGTTATAAATGTAACTTACTTTATCTATTGTATAGTTCTCTTACAGTGCAATGCTTTATTATTACTATATTGTACGTACCGTACTGTTTCATTTTTATGTCTCTCTCTCCCATTGATCATTGATTTTGTGCATCGTAACAGTATTTTATGTTGAATAATGCAGCATTTTTAAAAATACGGTAAAAATTTAGCTCTTTATGTAAGAAACGATCTTTTTTTATTAACATTACGAAAGAAATTTAAAACACCGTTTCCGAATCTACAGCATCGAAAAATTTGAAGGAAAGCCACCCCCCCCCCTCCCCTCGTCATCATCAGTAAATCACGTCAGAAATCTCGGTTTTCATGCTTTAATTTTGGAAAAAATCTAGGGAGAGCCCCTCTATTACTCCTCCTCCTAAAATCATAGGAGGTCAGTTAAAGTTTCGTTTTTGGCACTTAACTTTTGAATAACTTTCTCCATGCCCTAGTTTTTATCAAAGGAAGCTTAGAATTACGTTTTTAAGACTTCATTTTAAGCAAATTCTTGGTGCATGCTGCTCGAATCTCTCCTTTCACTAACATCGCTCAAAATCTTCTAAACCGCGTTTTCAGAGCTAAGATTTTGAAAATTTCCTGGACATCATCTCTACTTAACATAATTGAGAATAATATAAAAATCCAATTTCGGAGTTTCACATCCAAAAAATTGCCAGAGGAGGGCCCTCGAACTTCCGTTCTCCCTACATCAGAGATCTAAAATTGCGTTTTTATGACTAAAATTTAAAAATATTTACTGTGGGAAAACCCCCCGGACTCCTTATTTCTGATCTAATGTTAAACTTACAATTAGGTTTACATTGCTAATAATTAATGTAATGACTCCCATAAGCAAGAAAATAAATCTACTTTTTCTCTCTGCGTATTGCTGCATGTGTTTGACAAAATTAAGGGGTCAACCGGCCTCCCTAATAACCTTTATATTCTAACAAAAGTTATGTTAGAAAATATTATTACGGAAATAATCAATGAAGCTCCAATCATTTAAAAATATTTAAATAGATTTTACTCCCCTCCCTTTTTTTTTGCAAACCAAGATTTAGCTTATCAATTGTTCACCATTAAAACACAGAAAGGATCCGTTCCGTTAATTTTTTCGTAAAAAAGTATTTAATTTTTACGAATGATTTCTTCATATTTAAGGGATATCGTTTCCCAATCGTTTGGTAAAAATTAGTATTAGGAGCTACGGGGCCGCGACATCCTTTATGCCAATACCGATTTCTTGAACCAATTTGCCACTATTCACAACGCAAATATTTAATTTTTACATTATTTTTTTGTTTATCGAGATTAATACAAAAACTATTAACAACTCAGATTCGTTACTTTTTTTAATAGCTAGAGATTTATTACTACGATTTAGACAAGTGCTATCAATTCGGCAAGGTAAATAATATTTCCTCGCGTAATCAAATACCCTGCTTAATCGAGTATATGTTGGAACTGGTGGTATTTCTTTCAGTGGGGCCGAAAGTTGGGGAGTGCGGGGGAAAGTGAAGTGGTAAAATATTTTCTTTGCCTTTAGCGCCACCTATCTAGTTATATTGTAACTATGTAGTAACACATGTAGTCGATTCCAATCAAGAAAAAATTACACCTGAAAAGTAAATTTAATTACCTGAAAATTAAAAAGAATACAAGCAATTTTCAAAAATTGATACTCATATTGTAATATTTTGTTGCAAGTCAATAATTATTTTTGTCATTATTAAATGAAAAAGTTCTTGATATCAAAAATTTAATTTTTAACTGACGAAAATGAGGAGGTTCAAGTCCACCGTGTGTGCGTGTGTATGTATATATATATACATATATAAAATGTATGACCACTAGTAACTTTTTACAGAATTGTCCGATTTCGGTTTTCTTTTTTTTATTAGAAAGGGTATACCCTGAAGTTGGTCCCATATAAGTTTGGAAGCAAAATTCCTACCCGAAGGGTGGAAAAAGAGGGTTGATTTGTTGTTCACTCACAGATTTTTTAATTTTTTATGGTATGACCACGCATAACTTTTTTCAGAAAAGTCCGATTTTGATTATTCTTTTTTTTATTGGAAAGAGCTGTTGTTCACTCACATATTTTTTTGATGCCGAGTTGTGTGGGTGTTACTAAAAAAAACTCACAATGCATGAGCTTCAGATCTGTCTATCTCCCATGTATACTGCCGTGGGCAGGTAAACGGCAGTAGCTGCAGAAATGAGTTGCTGCAACGTTTGAAGAAATGCGTGTTGGATTCAATGCTAACAATAGCAAAATGTTGGAGTAAGACGCTTTTTTCAGCGGAAGCCAAATAATCAAGCTTGTGCAACAAAGCAAACGTACAATAGATGAAAAAATGCACAGAAATGAAAAAAGAAAAAATTGCAGTTACTGTCCTTTACCTGCCCCACGGTAGTATAGATCTCAATCTCTGGTATTTGTGATTAGGATTAGTTTTTAGTGCCAGTCGTTAAAAATTTTTCATTTTCAGGATTTGTATGAAAAATAAAGTAAAGTTTAGTGATGGTGACATACTATTTTTGAAATACATTTACACTAAAAAGAATGAAATAAAAAATTTTAAATAAAAAAATAGAACCGACTTCAAAAACTGTAGCTGGAAATTGCTCTAAAAAGTAAACATAATTTCGTTCTTTGAACAGTATCTATACTACTTTTTGAATATAATTTTTGAAGTCGGCGCAAAAACAGTAGATGAAATCATACTTAAACATACTTCAATTACAAATGTAAATTTTAATGGACCTAGGTTCTGCAATAGAATTCGCATACAACATTTTTAACAACATATTTGTGTATCGATATAAATGTTTCGTTCGAATTTGACTGGTTTTAATGAAAAATGTAAATGAAAAATGGTTACACATCATTTTCCCTATCATTTTTGAAACTTTAAAATCAGTACTTTTCGGATGAACAACAGAGAACTTATCAAAATAAATTGTGAATTAAATACCAGTTTATTGTTAATGTACGACCATTCGATTGCATTAGTACAAAAAGAAATGAAACTTATTGAAACGAGATTGAATGGCATTTTTACCGTTTGCATCTGCTTAATATAGTACAATATACCGCAACAATTCTAAACCTGATACGATAATTCAACGTTCGTTTATAAATCCTAATCTTAGCTTTTAGAGTTATTTTTTGTCCAATAAACTTTATTTGATATAATTTTCATTTTAATGCAAGTGAATCAGTTTTAGGATATTATGTTGTAACTGTAATACCGAAGGAGACCCATGAAAATAGTGGACCTTAAAAGGGTTCTATGAAAGAACTTAACTAACGCTGCACTATAGGGTGTCCCTCTCTACCCTACTTAATCATTACAACGGCAAGAAATCAATTGGGACTATGATCAAAAGATGCACAAATATAAACGTCTAATAAATCAAAGCTACGGAGTCGGAGTTGTAGAGTCGGACTGATTTTGGGGCGAAGGTGTCGAAGTCGGGAGTCGAAAACTTTAAAATTCCAAAAGTCGGAGTCTGTCAATTTCCCTCAGACTCCTAAGCATGGGCGACCAGGGCTTACTTTAGTGTGTGGGGGGGGGGAATTGGGTAAACTCCGAATGGAGGTCGCAGGAGGTCACCGTGACCTCCCCCAAAAAGTTCTTATCCAACAAATTTCGACTGATTCGAAAAATTCGGAAACTGAGACAGTTTTGCAAAAATGGGCGTAACCAGGATTCAGGGAGCAAGCAAGGATCTCCAACCCAATGAGGTCACGGAAGGTCACTGTGACCTCCCAAAACGTTTTATCCGACAGATATTGACTGATTATTCAAAAAAATTTGGAAACAGTGGGACAGTATTGTAATGCTGCAATCATCTTTACTTCATGATTCTTAAAGTCCCTTTTCATAGACAGTTGTAGGAATCTTCGCATGCTATTTTATTAATTTATTGTTTAATCATTCGGTAAAATTCTGAGTTTCATTTAGCAATTTTTTTCCCCTCCCAAAAAGTTAGGTACGGGACACCCCTGGAGTCCAGGTTACTTCAGTTTTCTAAAAAGTAATTAATACTAGTCAGAAACATAATAATGCAGTGTACACAAAAGGCCGAAAAATTTGCTCAAAAGCCGAATTTTCAAGAAAAAAGTGCTTGAAATTGGATTTGCATAAAAATGGAAGAACTTGTGTAAGGACTAGTGTTAAATAACGTATCAGGTATGATCTGATCAGCGGTACCCCGAACATAAAATTGGGTAGTGGGGGATTCTCAATTTATCAAATGAAGTTCGAAATTTTACCAAATAATAAAATACGAACATGCTCTCATGCATAAACATGTAATGAAGAAAGACATCAAGCATCTTCAAAAATTAAAAGAGATGCTCTCCCTTTGGGGGGCTCCTAGCTCTGATCCAAGAAGGGGCAGTTGAATCTATCTGCCCCCTCCTCCTCCCCCGACTAAGCTCATGGAAGTAAGTGTCAGAGTCGGGCTGATTTTAGGGAAACGGAGTCTAAGGTTCTAAATTTCAGGAGAAGGAGTCGGAATTAGTCATTTCCCTCCAATTTCGGAGCCCTGGTATAAATAGAGGTTTACTATGTACAGTAAAATCCCATAACAAAAATTTCGAGAGACCGCAAATTTTGTTCGTATTAACAGATATTTCGTTGTATCGGTATTCGTTGAAATGAGATGTTACTATATCATGATGTTTTGCACTTTTTATCCGTTCAAAATAAAGTCACAAAAATTGAAAACCTGTACGAAAAATTAACCACTTATCTGTGAGCTGATGTTTTTTATTTTTTTTTTAACTTATTTATTTTTTTTTATTTATACTCTTTTGCTTTGAAATTGGAAGATTGTGTCACCTTAGTTTTCCCAAGAGTCGCTCTTTGCTGATTGTCGGCCGTTTACCTATTTTGCAACGACCTTTCGCTTAACGTGTCTTGTGTTGAAGTGACCGTTCGACTCTTAATTAGGAAGTCCAGAACGGTGGTGGATCTCCTCCCTTTTTGCACGTATACTCAGCTAAATCGAGCCTAAATCCCCGAAGCGACGATTCTACTACAATTACGCAGCTCGTAATGCGAGGAATAGAGTTATTTCAAAAGATTCATTACACTGATTACTCGTCGGCTGCACTTCAGAGACGGAAAAGGGGGCGGGGCAGAGATGACGTCATGCATGTGTTTGACGATATCTGAAAAAATACTCTTTAATCTAGTGAGAGTAAAAAAAGAAATGACAATTTTCTGATTATGTATGATCTTGTTATGGAGGTCCCACTCTTTTGAATCAGACACTTTTTCGGGAAGCTTGCTAAAACGCTTTTGTTTTTATTTATTTATTTATTTATTTTTTAACAATCAACATTGCTTGTCGCTTTCACTCGATCTTGGCTTGCGCTTGCTTCTCTTATTTGCTTTGTGGTTGATGGACAGCGAGTCCCATTACATGTTACATTGTGAAAATATTTTCAAAACTTTGTTGGAGCTATTGCGATTGATTTTGATCACTCGTGCGAAATGAAGCGTAATTATTAAAGACAAAATAGTGTATCTCGCAATAAATATTATAGTATGTTCATGTAGCATATAAATAGTTTTTTTTTTTTTTTTTTTTGTCAATTTTTCGAACAAACTCTTTCTGTAATTTTGAAACATTTTACTGTAAACCAGGGATGACTGTAGTACGGTGAAAATCCGTTCTGCTATTCTCGATCGGAAAATTGCAAGGAAACGGAAAACTTCATAACGCTAAATTCAATACGATTTTTTT
Organism: Uloborus diversus; assembly: GCF_026930045.1. Lineage (NCBI taxonomy): Eukaryota > Metazoa > Arthropoda > Arachnida > Araneae > Uloboridae > Uloborus > Uloborus diversus. Next base: position 198,355,024 of record NC_072733.1, on the reverse strand, counting down.
CCATTGACGCTTTGATGTAGCAGGAGTGAATGATTATTCTTCAAATCATATCTAACTTAAGAAGCTTTTTACATTAAACGCATTTAAATAAAGTCATTCGGAGCATGTGTTTAAATTTTATGCGCTTCAAAATTAGTATTTTTAATATCACAATTTAACAGTTTATTCCATTTAGAAATACAACAAAACACACATTTTACGACGGTTTATTGTTTTTTAAATTTTATTATTTTCTTTTTTTTAATTTTTAAATTTCGCTTTTTGTGTTATGGCATCGTTTGGAAAGTGCTTCGATTTAAAGTATTCCTTTCATACGATATTGAGCATGAGTAGAATATTTGAAAAACAAACTGAAATGTAAAATTGTAGTTTTTAGAAACACGGGAGCAATCAGATGTGAACATGTATATAGTAATCAAAATAATAAAATGTATAAATTAAACAATTTTAACAAAGACGGGGATACATCTCAGAATTCGCTTTAAAATAAATAAATGAATAAAAATATATAAAATTACTGAAAAAATAACAAATATATAACTTCAAAAAAATTAAATTAAAAGATAAAGTAAAAATCTAATTAATTTCTTTTTTAGTACAGATGCACTTCCCTGCCTATTATATTTTTCAGTATTTTCTTGAATACTAGATAAACAACACTTTATAATCAGTGTAAATTAGCTGATATTTGAAAATCTAATTCAACTTGCAAGTAAGAAGTTTTAGAATTTTTTTTTTTTTTTTTAACTCTGAAATCCCATTTTTTAAAAACAATATCGTGTTATGTGCTGGTACTGTCAGTAATCTGACGGATTTTCTCCAAGATTATTTAAAAAATAACAGTGCTAAGCGACAGAAATAAAAATGTTGTGTTCCCGTAACGCTGCTGCGTAGATATAACTGACAGAGGAGGAAAGAAAATACGTTTTGAAAAATAAATTTATCTCTCTCTCTCTTTTCTTAAATCTATTATAGGCATATGTTTGAATGTCATGACTTTCAAATCTTTTTTACGTTAATATCTCTCGTTGACGTTATGTTACATGCAACTGATGTGGTATTTACTCTTTATTTATATTTTGCATTCCCAGTACTTTTCTTTTATTGCATCAGTAAAAATGAGTAGATCGTTAAAAATTTGTTTTGGTTTTTAATCCGTCAAAAACATAACATTAAAAAAAGTGTTCTTTGATTACTTATGTCGGTTTCTGAAGCGATTAAATTTTTCCGTAATACATTTGAATAATTTTGGCTGCTCCCTGTAAATGATTCAGAAATACCTGCACAACTCATTTTAAATATGGGTTATGTTGTAGTTTCAATGTCAATAGCTTATTAAAATTACAATCCAAGTGGATATATTAGAGTTAGAGCACGAACAGATGAATTGCAGTCATGAACACTTTTAAACTATGTTAGAGAGTCTGAAATTTGATCAAATGCTTAAAACTACAAGTTTTAATAATTTTCAGAACTGAATGTGTAAAAAATGTACCAAGACTTCGTATTTCATGAATCCAAAACAATGAATAATATTGTACACAATTGTATACAAAAGCACACACAACACAGGAAGGTGGAGGATCTGCAATGCTGGTGGAGGATGAAAAATAAGGGTATCATTATTATCTCTTAGGGATCCATCAATTACCCCCAGTGCACGTTGGATTAAGGGTGCTAATTTTTCACTCATATTAAGGGTGCGATTTCGGCTTCCTGTAATGCACCGTTGGTGCTACAAGCGTTTCAACTCTGAAAGTTGCTAAATGCAACCATTGGTTTTAACAGTGCATTTAACCAAACTCGCTGGACTCGCAAGTTTCGGTTACCTTAATTAATGCAAAATATTCATACTGATACCGTTTCTTTAAAGACAAATTGGGCCTTGTTACTGAGACAAATTCAATATTTGACAGTCTCTATTTTCTTTTCACTCTCATTTAATCGCAATTAATAGAAAAACCAGTCTTACACTCTTAAAGATTACAATGTGGAAAATTATGTATTTTTAAGAAGAAATGATTTTTGCTTTCCTCAATCACTTAGTCAATAAACCTCCTGATTCCCAAAGTGCTAACATTATCTAGTAATATTTTGTCACTGGTTAAAAATTATTAGTTAAAAAAAATGAAACATTAAAATTTGTGTAGATGAAAAAAAAAAAACAATAAAACAAAAAAAATATTTGACAAAGGTCAGCTTCAATGGAGAATATTTTCCTGTTTTTAAGGGAAAATAATTTTAAAAATCTAAATTGAGATCAGCGCTAAAATAAATATCGGAACTGTTGAATATTTCCCAACCTTAATGAAAAAAGGAATGTCGATCAGTTATATATTTTAAGTGTTTGTTTCAATATAACTTTGATCTGCTTCCTGATTTGAAAGGAAAAGTCTTACATTATTTCCTCTAAGAAAAAAAATACATGACTTCTTACGAAATTTATGTATTTGTTTTCCCCAGAGAAAAGTTAAGCAAAAAAAGGCTAAGCAGCAACTTTATCGTGACTGGAAACATCAACTATTATCTTAAGTAACTGCTTGTAGCCTGAAGTTGCAATTAGTTCATCTTCTGCGTGAAATGTAATAGTTCGCAGTGCTGTTGAAACCATTAAGTTACGACGTTCCAAAAGACATCATCAGTCTTTTTTTTTTCGGAGAAAATATGTAATTGTTGCCTTTTTGTATGAATGATTGTATCTTTTTAAGCATGTGAGAACTAAAATGCAGATAAAGTTTTTGCTGCATCAGGAAGCTCATTATGTACACGAATAGAAGAGATATAATATATTACTTTGATTCTCCGGAGATGTCACGTCATGAGCAAAGCAAAAAACTGTCCCAGGAGAGGATATGTTGAAGCTCTTTGTTTTGCATAATATTTTACTAGACATTCTTTTTTTCTTTCAAAAGCAATCTACCAAATACATTATTAAAAATGAATGCATTATATATATATATATATATATATATATATATATATATATATATATATATATATATATATATATATATATATATATATATATATATATATATATATACGCGGGCACGAGCAAGTAAAGTGTTCTCTGAAACAGAAGAAAATTGAAGATGAATAAGAATTAATATTTTTCATCGCTATAATGGTATTGAAATTTATTTTAAGAATTCTGTCTTTTCTAATTGCGTGTCTTCATGTAAAATATTATATCGACTTTTTATTGCTTAAGAGAGTACAAATTAATTAGTTCATACATGTGTTAAAAATACGTTGAAGTATTACATAAAAAAATGACAAACATTCCGAAAATTTATACTTTAACAATTTTAATTGAAAACTTTGGTTCAAGAAAAGGAAGCTCAGCGTTTTGCTGTCGGCAGAGCTCCTATGTATAACAATTATTCAGAGGGAACATTTTAGTTGATTAAAATATCATTGAAATTAGTTTCATAGGGACAAATTCAAACGAAATGTCGAAAGTAGAGGCAAAATCTTTGAAAATGAAATTTTAAAACGGTCTTTTCTTTTGCGATTCCTCCCAGTTTTTAAAACGGAGTTGTCTCTTTCTTGCACGAAGAGTTTCAATTTTAAAACAAGGCTTATGGTAAAAACGAAGGTCTTTTTCGAAAGATTGCATTTTAGCCTTTTTTTTTTTAATTTTAAGAGAACAAATTTCGAAAAATGATTGATGTCTACATAGCTTTTTGTGAATCGATTCTTATGACACAAAAATAGTAAAACAGAAATGTTTCACATTTAACTACGATGCATTATTCTCATTCTACCACAATTCACCGAGAAAAATCTTTGCCAAGAACCCCACTCTTATGACTGCTGCGTGATTTATTTCTATATACTTAACTCAAAGAAATACCCTTCCAATTTTTCATTCGTTTTGATTTCAAGCTAATTCCCGCCGGGTCAAAAATTCCCTTTAAGAATATGATATCAAATCGGAAGATTAATTTCACCAAATGAATGAAGCCTCATCCTCGACCGAGATATAAGTGTGCAGCAAACTTCAAAAACCTATTGAGTCATCATATTAGTGCCTAAATGAGGGTTGCTCAAGGGTGTGCCTCACGATTGTGCCATCCATCATACTCCGTATGGTTGGAAAAGTGTTCGTAGGTGTTCCATTTCCCCCAGTCTACAGTAAGCACCATGCTTCAAACGCACAGTTAGAGATTGCAGTTCTATCAATAACTATACCATTGGAAAGACATATGTACAAGGTAATTGGACAATTACCATAAGCTGTTCGCTCATTAATTATCGCCGAATAATAAACGAATTCTCTGTCACTATTTCACATTTTCAGGATTTAGAACGGAAAAGGATAGTTCGTAGAGTTTCATTCTGCAGCCTAAATCCGTTTCGAGACAGCATAACACTCTTAAATATAAATTTAAAAAAAAAAAAAATCACTTTTTGGTTTTTTCTCTTTTTTCTCTCTTTGTAAAGGACTGCAATGGAGCAGCCATTGCACGTAACCAAAATATCAAAGAAATTTTTTGCTCTTGGAAAAGTTAGGAATTACTTAGGAATGAAATAAAAATTTTGCATCCTTTTCTCCAATATATATATATATATATATAATCATTACAGGGTGTTCCGTTTTAACCTGCAAGACCTCTATTTTCGTAACCAATAGTCCTAGATGCATACTTCCAATTGCAAAAATGTTCAAAACCAGATGCAGAGTTAAGATATGGAAATTTGAAGCCAAAAAAAAAAAAAAAGAGTCAAAAAAAAAAAAAAAAATTTAACTTTTTATACGGGTCCTAGGTGTCCTAACTTGTATTTAGGGAAATAATTTCCTTTGAAAGATATTACAAACACGAAAGAAATTGAGATTTATGCGACTAAAACTCAACTATATTAAAGTTTATCGTTTTAAGGGACCATATAATAGATGAGATTGGAATTTATTGCCCTTTCAGAAGAATGACAGGTTGTCAAAGTAAAACAAAAAAGTATTTATATTTTTCATTGCTATTCAAAACTAAATGCAAATGTTATGCCATGATACACAAAAACACACTACAAAACCACAATTTGAAAAACCACTCTATGCACGCATATACGCATATAATTATAAACCCTTGTTAACTGCTATATCCCCCCCCCCCAAAGAAAAAGTGTTATTGACGGAGAGTGTAAAGTGATGTAAATCACAAAACGGTGGGTTTCGTAACTCGGTGAATACTGGTCGTACAAAAGTTATACTTTTTGTGTTGGAGTTATTTTTCAATGGAGATTATTTCCCTGAATGTAAGTCAGGGGACCTAGGACCCGTAAATTTTGTATTTCTTGACTCATTTTTATTTTTGTTCAAACTTTCAATATCTTAACTCTGCATCTGATCTTGAACATTTTTACAATTGGAAGTATGCATCTAGGACTAACGGTTGCGAAAATAGAGGCCTTGCAGGTTAAAACAGAATACCCTGAATACACTGTTAAAACTACAGGATGCATTCGGCACCTTTCAGGGGAGAAACGCTTGTTCACCAGCGACACCCAATACGGAGCCGAAATCGCACCTCTAAATAGAGTGAAAAACAGGCATCTTTTAAAAACTAGACAGCCGGAGTGAAAAAAAGGAACCTTCGGAGAGAGAAATGGCACCCTTACTATAGATCCTCCTCCCCCCTCCCCCGTATTGTGTTCGTTTTTGAATACAGTTGTGTAATTTTTTTTTTTCTTTTTTTAAGTTTTGTTTTGATTTATGATCTTCTACGTTTTGGACATTTTCACATTGAACTCGGTATTGGAAATGATTAAAACATGTAATTACAGCATTTGATCATATTTCAGAGCTTTCAACATAGTTAAAAAGTGCTCATAACTTTAATTCATCTGATCGTGCTCTAACTCAGTGTTTCTCAACCTCTTTTGACCCACGGGAGCGGTAAAAGCAAATGAAAAACTTTGCGGAGCGGTGAAATCTTTATCGTTTTCTTAAAAATTCATAAAATAAATAATATGAATAATAACTCTGGGGCCGTTAAAAAACATGTGAAAAAATTCAGGGTTCTGATGGGTTTTTTTTTTTAACAAAAAGTAATGTTAAAAATTAATAAAACAATAAATATCTACCCCTTCACTTGGTATCAAAGATCTGTCACAAATACGTTATTATTTAAAAACGAGTAATTATTTAAAACATGCGAGAAATTATACATTTACTAAAACATGACGTATTCCGAAAATGAAGCATAGCTGTACTTTTGGATTATTTACATGATGAGCCAAAAATATTCAGGGATATTACAATTACGGAAAAACAAAATCGTTTCATAAACGTTAATCAAGAGTAACAAAATAAAATGCACATAAAGTTTTTCAACCAGTTAAATAAAAAACCAAAAGGAATTTCTAACGCTATCGAGCATCAACCGCTAACAGGAAATGATTCTAACTTTTGAATGAAAAAGCAAAAAAAAAAAAAAAAAGGCTAGACAGAGAGATTTTTTATTTTTCGCTAGCTTTCTGTTATAATTACGAAGCACAAGAAACATTTTTATTAAGGTTCTTTTGGTGATTAATAAAAGCTGCTTATCGAGTATTCAAGAAAATAATGACAGATATTTTTAGTAGCGTTTTGAATGATGGAAATTTCACGATAGTAACGGTAAACGGGAACTAGAAGACTAACGGTTACTGAAAAGCAATAAATGCACTTTTAAAACACTTAACTATGTTTGAAAGCCCTAAAAGCTACAAAGTGACCAAAAGCTGTACTTACTTGTAATTTCGGATAATTAATCCTAGAAAAGTTGTGTTTTAATCCAATAGTGTACTTCATTCAATGTGAAAGACACACAAACGCAATCATTATTTGTCCGCCATATTGAGGTGGTTGAATGTATGTCTAAGGCAAAAAGCGCATGCGCAATGAGTCTTTCTGCGATTGCATGCTATTTTGGCTCCTCTGCTCTATTTTCTGGCCTGCATTGCTCCTTCAGGCACTATGCTTTCACCTTAGAGGGAATACTTTCACTCGTCTGGAATCCCTGGTTATAACAGTGTACGTACATATGCACGCATATGTATATTTAATACAGTACTCGCCAAATTAACCCTCTGGCAGATTATTTTTAGTAAAGCTGCTTCAAAATATGCATTTTTCTTAAAATGCATATGTAACCAATGTATAAACCAATGTAAAAGTTTGCTCACTTTTTGTAATACGTAATATTTACAGAAATTTAGTTTAAAATAAAGTTTAGTAGAATAAATCACAAAACACACAAGCTTCAAAACAAAGTCTTACTTTGCAATTTTTCAGACACAACAACACACTGTCATTCTTGATTGCGTTAGGACGTATATGGGCTTGCAAAATATTCATGCTGTCAATTTGAACATATTTCAGAAATTTCATTCCTGTTATCTAGCGGGATACGGTTTTAAGTTTGCGTAAAAAGATCACATGCGAGGAAATCGTGTCATGAACAAATACTGCTACGGCCTATGTTACGCGTGTTAATCCTTGGATAAACAGTCAAAGGTTGGGTAAACATTTCAAACAACGAATCTTCTCATTATAAATAAGGAAACGTTTTTACTGTTTAGTACGCATTTGAATTTTTTAAGAGTTGAGATACACTTCTTATAGATTTAAACAAAGTCCAATTCTCACAAGTCTTGATTATGTTTTTTAGCAATTAAGAGTAATTTTTTTTTAAAGATAAATGTCGACACAATCCTAGATATCGAGGATTTGATTCAAGTAACATTGATGCTAAAATGTAATACTTTTCTCCTTAATTGAAACATTTAAAAGTCATAGTTCATAAGTCATCCTCATAAGTTTTTATCATTAAATACCTTTATTTATTTATTTTATTCATTTATTTTTTTTATTTAAAAGATTCACAAAAAACTCATGCTCCACACAGTATATCATGAGGCTAACAGAAATAAGTGATAAACAGCAATTGCAACATTGTAAAATCATAAGTTAAGAAGATGAATGAAATAGAAATAAATAGTTTACAAATTTAAGAAATAACATACCAGCAAAACTAATAGAATTAAGGCTTTTAAAATAACTTCAACAAAAATGAACAAAGAGGTACCATCACATTAATTGAACTGTTAATACAGTCACGGCTGAAACGAATGTTTTGTAGTTTAGTTTGCTACTTTAAAGTAAACATTTTCACGCATAATATGCTTGTTTACAGTTAGTTTCGGCAAAAACAAAAACATTTTTCAGCTCTTCACTAAATATTTTCGTGATTGAATGCCGTAACTTTTTTTTATGAAAGTTATTGAGCAGTTTTTGGCTGTAGAAAGCACAATTGAGTCAGGGAAAATAAATTCTATTTTAAGTTTACACTGTTTACCGGTGGGCATTTTCGATTTATTGATAGACATAACTCCATACCTTCCATCGTTGTGGAGTACCACTTTAATACAGTTTTATGAGATGCAGCCAGAAAACATTGATGGACAAATGTTTTTTTTTTCTTTTTACAAAAATGATAAATTTAAAGTAACTTAATTTTTTTTCAATGTATTAATAATTCAATTAAAGGTTGTGTATTAGTAATCCATTTTAAAAATTCCTTTTTGAATATTGATATGCATTCTTAATTTTTTTCCAGTTTGACTTCTTCACGGTTGTTACGAATAACGTCTAATGTGAACATATTCGTGAGCTTCCGCATTTCATGTTACCAGAGTTCTACTGTGAAGTGAATCAAGTTCAAAATTAATGCAAAACTTAAAACTGTCATGAAAATGGCAGAGAGAATCTTAAGGGGGCATGTTGTAACCCACGCAGCGAACGTGCCTCACAAGAACTGGACCAAATAATCCGCATTGTCATTCTTTCAAACGGAAATTATAATCTACTTATTAAAAAAAAAAAAAAAAGAGTTTTGAATCGCAATGAAATTCTCAACGCTTAGTGAAGATGCATTATTATCATTGTCATTGCATGGAAATGCGATGAAATGTACTGACTTTTTAGTAAATATTCCAAAATTCAAGCTGGTTCTTGAATGAACACTGCTTCTTAACTAATGTTTATGTGGAGTTAGGGGGGAGAGAAAACACGAAACAGTTGACAGCTTTATCCGCCTGAAACTATTTACCACCATTTATGGACCGGAGGACTTGTGTCCTCAAAGCTCAAAATGCAGTACAGCCTCGCTTATCCGGACTAACTGGATCAATCGCGATCCGGATAGTCTGGGTACTATGGGTAATAAGAAAAGCAAATCCTTAAACAAGCACACTTACCGTTCATTGCAACAAAAACCATATTTTGCAGCAAAATGTCATGAATTATTCAAAGACATTAAAAAAAAAAAAAAAAAATCGAAACCGTTTTTCTCATAATTTCATTAAAAAGAACATGTTCACTACCTTTTGGTTCAAACACGAGTGTCGTTTGAGTAAAGCAAGGCCAATCTATCATTATAGTTAAGCTGTAGTGGTGTTTGTTAGATTACCATTATTTCCTGTACTATCTACGCAGAGCTGTGCATTTAGTCAAAATAAAAAATGAATGTTCGGCGTATTTAGGTATATTCTTTCTATCGGAATTTTAAAGCATCTAAGTTTTTTTATACACCTAAATATTAGATTCGGATAATCCGGATAAACGAGGACCGGATAAACGAGACTCTACTGTATTCGTATTTAACAAATTATCCCCCCCCAATACAAATTTATTCATTATTTTTTAACTCGTTATTGAGACATCAGAATCTTAATATTAGCATAATAAATAATAATTTTAAAAAAAAACAGTAAATGTTTCCTATTTTAGCATATTCTTGATGTAATTACTTATATGCTTGTGAAAATCTCTTGTAATGCACGTGGAAAGGATCGTTGAGAATACATGAGCTTTATTCTTCGCATTTCGTGATGCTCAAATTTACAATGAAATGTAACTAATTACGCGAACGTAAGCTATGGGGACTGTAATCACATTTTAACAGAACAAAAGTTTCTTTGTTAGCTAACTAAGCAAGAACGATTAATCACCGACATGCCATCAACCTATGAGAGGTGCGTGATTCATAGCTGAAGCATACGAAGGTGACAATCCGAGACGTCAGCTATTTTTTGTAGCTAAAATTAGTTCAAAATATATCACCTAAGAAAATTCACAGTCTAAATCTTTGCTCACACGGAATAATTCCACCTGCAGTGTTTTTCAAGACTACCCCCAGCTTGTTTCTTTCTTTTAAAATACATATGTATCTTGATTAATCATCAAGAACAGTTAAGTCAAGTTTTATATTTATCAATGCATTAATCATTCATTTAAAAAGAAGGGAAAATGTTAACGAATGGGATCATCATGGTTATCGTTCAAGTAAAATAATGCCTTCCTCTTAGTACAACACCAATTGTAAATTTTAGTACTTAAGTGATTACAGGCTATTATGTCGGATCAGCATGCTTGTGAAAGTTAAAGTGAACAGTTTTTTTGTTGGACTAAAAGAAATGCAACTTACATAATTACACCGTGCAGCAAAAAATACCTTCAAAATGCTTCTAAAATAATTCTTGCTGATTTTTCTGTAAAATGACCCCCTGAATCCAAAATATGACCACCATTTTCTCCCTACTCGTCCCACTTTTTGGGAATGGCACCCCCGCCCCCTCCAGTTTTTTTTTTTTTTTTTTGTTAAATAAACTTTCGATTGTTTCATAGCCATTATTTTTATTTAGGGGGGAAGGGAACGTTGTATTATCCATTAACACTCTTCTGAGGGGCTAGAGAGATACAAAGTTCAAAATCATGAACATTTGGAGCAAGTTGAGAAACTCGTGGGGGTGTTCCCTCATAAAATATTTTTTAAATCATTAAAACCGATCCTTTTTTTCTAGGGGGTTTGTTTTACAAATTTGTTATTTTTTGGCATAAAACCAGAGCATAGTACTCAATCCTCTCAATCCTATGAACCCCACACATGAAAAAATCCTCACATTGTAAGAAAAAAAAAGAATTATTAAAAGCATCGTAATTGCAAAATCCGAGTCGCATAGACATAATTAAGATTAAAATAATGTTAAGTATGCTTATAGTACAGCATTAATAAATATTCATATTTCTGGGAATGTACTGCTCCATCATTTTCAAGTATATTAAGAAGTGATGAGCAATGGAGCCACTGCACTGTCAAAAATGAAACGCTCAATTTTGACGATTCGGCAATCCTCGAGCACTATTTCGTTATTTTCGACGATCCTTTCGACACCGAATCACGTGATATTTGACGAAACCAGAAATCTCAAATTTTTCACGAAATTATTTCGTTCCGATTTCGTCACATTGCAGTGCATTCTTGGAGTTTTCGTTACAATCTTGTACTTGTTCGCTAAATTACCTTACCTCAATTATTCTAAAGGATTCATAAAAAAGGTTAGTATTTATTGAAATTTGTATGTGCAATGTGCCTTCTTTTATGTATTGTTACATTTTTGTTTAGTGTTGTGTTTATAGTTGTATTTAAAACACATTAAAATTGAAAACGAACGGTTCGATTAGGTTTAGAATTCTGTGTGTGTCAACTTTGAGTCACCTCCACGTTAGGCTTAGCTAGCTTGGTTTTTTTTTTTATTTGTAAAAGAAAATGTTGGTTCGTTGACATTTGTTTTCAAAAGCGTACTTCCTTTATTTCGTTAAAAAAATTATAAACATGACTAAAGAATTTGTGCGAATTTAAACTTACAAAAAAAAAAAAAAAACCTACACAGTCACCGTAGCTTAACTAACATGATAAATACAGCGCTTTTATAAAAGGCATAGAACTTTGAAGCTTTTAATTTCAACATGGAATATATTACATGGTTATGTGTTTTCATTCTTCTCCATGAATTTTACAAAAATAATTCTGTTAAACGAAGTGTATTTTTTAGTTTAATAATTCAAATTTGTTTCATTCTGCATTTTTATTTTCTTAAACAAATACTATATACAAATCCCCCAATATGCTTACCAGCTTACCCCATGTTGTTTACATAATCTCTTTCCCTGCGGCACATGTTTCTAGCAATAAGTGCTTATGTTTGTTATTTGTGCAGCCTTTTTTTTTACTTGCATAAAACATGAAGTAAAGTAAATATGAATTTGATAAAATCATTTTAAGATAGAGAAAATATTAATTTCCATAAAGAACTCTATCTTTGTGCTTGATATTTCTCCAGAATATTTTCAATATTTTTTTCAATTTTTCCGCAAATTAAAATAAATTATTGAAGTGAAGTTTAATGTTTAACCTCGATTTAAAAAGAAAAAAAGAAAAGATAGAATGGCATGTTTGAAAATTGTAATAACAATAATAAGCGTTTTTTGTTGTTTATTTTCCCACTTCATGCACTAAATTTATAAGTTTTTCTATGTCAATTTGTGTTGCATGATTTGTCATAATTATGAATTTTTCCATTATACATAGTTTCTACAGCTAAGATAAATGCAGCATTAATTTTATTGCCATATTTGCCGCCTCAAGATATTGTCAACAAAAAGTGAGAAATTACAGTTATCATTCTTAGTCTACATTAAATCAGACTAAGATGCATTTTATAGATGAACTTCCAACAAATCCAAATCTTTTAGTTGGAGTTGTGATTTTGCTGGATATAAAGTAAAATGTCTGAAAATTTAACCGAACTTCAATTGAAAAATTGAAAGGATAAGGAAAATATATGAAAAATTAAAAGGATAATGAAAATATATGATAAGCTTTATATATGTAACAAGCTTTGCTCACCACACTAGTCCCTATTTTCATTATATACCTTTAAAAAAAATCCTTTGATATCAGTCAATTAGTTCTCAAGACACAAACAAACAAAATGCACTTTGTTATTGGGTTTCCCCTATATTTGGCAACTCTTCTCCCTTGGCGTTTTTTATTTACTGCGTGAAAATTGCATGTTTTAAAAATCAAATATGCTTAGTTAAAAGGTGATACTCCCTTCGTCTCCGTCCCAAACTAGTAGAGCTACGTTTGAATATTTTTGTACTAGTGATTGATTCTAATGATTTTATGATTTTGTTCGAAAATTTTTTAAAGATTTCAAGGTACTATACTATCAATTAACAATTTTACTTGGCAAGCATTCCCTCTTAAAATCATTACCAGCTGAGTTAAAAAAAATCCGAAGTACACACGCCCTTAAGCTACGCCCCATTTTGTAAGTACTCTACCCCCAGTATAGGAGAAAAATGAGTTTTTTTTTTTACTAAATCCCTATCCATCAGCTAGAAGATAGCATTATGTAATTTACTAGTTAACTTATGAAATGGAGCGTGGCTTCGAGTGTTGGAGCATTGGGTTTTTGACTCTAAATTGACAGTGGTTTAAGGAGGTAAAGTTTGGTAAGTAAATGTTGTTTATTGATAACATAGCACAATAAAATCTCTGAAAAAAGTGCAAATAAAATCATAATCACCAGTTTCAGTACTACTTAATTCATAAGAACTTTATTGAAACTAATTTGGGTAGGGGGGGGGGAGTACTTCAGAAATTATTCGTGAAGAAAACGGAACACGAAAATCGGAAAAAAAAGGTGTATTTTGGCTATTGGTTAAAATAAAAAATAAATGAAAAAAAAATCACAGATCAACAATTTTCGCACCCTTCATTTTTTTATAGCTCAAAGAAATGAAAATTCACGACTTGATGTGCAAAAGAATAGGGAAGGTTTCGATTTTCCAATTTTATTTTTATATGATAGAGTAACATGTATGAACATCGTAGGTGAAAAAATTTTTGCGATACGATAAGTAGTTTTTTTTTTCAATTAATTTTTAAAGTTCAAGCGCTTGTGACGTCAAATGGCATAGGAAGTGACGTCATGCGCTCTTCCGATAGGGGAGAAGCCGAAGGTCACGCATTCGACTTCGAAGGCGAAACGTAAAAGGCTTATCTCCTCGCATTTAACTCCTCGCGTTTCTGGAACATTAAACCTTTCATCCTCTCGGAAATATTCGAATATCATCATTGATGTTACATGAGGAAGATTATTTAGATTGTGCTTTAACGAATCCGGCCTCCATAGAGTGTTCAAAAGGATTATTGAATTTCTAAAAAATAAAAATATCAGTGCGCTCAAAATGTCCCTAGCGAAAACAAGGAATCTTCGGCGGAAGGCTGCCCATTCGCGCCCTGTGACGTAGGCTCGTGACGTTTCAGAAGAGCGCACTTTTGCGCATAGATTTTTAAAAAATCATTAAAAATCAACCACGGTGTTTTAAAATTCGGCGATGGTGAATTTTTTGGTTTTGAGGGTCAATGAACAATGTCCAATAGCCAAAATATGAACATTTAATAGGTTGCAACTTCCCTATTAACTCGTTTAATGGCTAAATAATGCTGATTCTCGATAAATTGAAGAAACTCTAATTCTAGAATATTATTCAGAAATTAATTTCAGAAACTAACTGAGAGTCCAGCTGCCTAAATAAAAAAATTTTTCATCCGCTGTAAAAATAACTCATTCTTGCAATCTGCTTGAAAAAAAGCTGTCAGCATCGAAATAATCATATATTTTGAAAAATATGAAAATTAAATCAGATGCTTTTCAAAGTCACAAGCGAATCGTAGCTTTTTATTTTAAGAAAAAAAAACTCAAATTTTGAAAGAAATCGTGAAATTCAGAAATAAACTGCTGAATTTAATCGTAAAACTTTCCTCGAAATAGAGAAAAGATACATGTGCATGAGGGCATACACCCATGGACTTAAACCTTTACTTATTATGTATATATTCTCTTTTTTAAACTTTTTTAGGATGGATCCAACATCACGAAGATATTCAGAACAAGGACAGACGAAGACTTTTTCATAATTATAACAATATTCTAAATGTTCGTATATTATACGTTGATTTCATGTTACACATGTTTGGAAATAAAAATAAAAACTTAGGGGTAAAAAGCAAAGGTATATTTTTTAAATTATTTAACAAACATTACACTAAATTAATTTTACCAAAAGATTTATTTCACATCTGCATTTTTTTAAGATTTATATTTTCAAATACCTTTTGCAATTTTGGCAGAGAATTGTTTTCAAAGTATGAAGTATGAAATGCATGCAATAATAAAGTTCCTGTATTAAACATAAATTTGGCCAAATAAACATTCTACATACAAACAAAATTAATAAAACAAATAATTAATTGGAAAAAGAAAAATGTAAGCTTTTTCTTAAGATTATCTAATTTTATTTTCTGTATCTAATTTTAGAACAAATATGTACTAACTTAAAGTTGTCCATTTTATTGTACTTTTTCTTTGAAATTTGTGGTATAAGTTGGATAAAAAAATTTTTTTTTCTGAAATTTTTTCATGCGATGCAATGAAGAAGAAACATCTCAGCAATTTTCTCCCGAGCATATATCGATCTAACTGTGCATAAAAGTGCCACATGATTTATTTTTCCAGAACCCAATGACTGCTGAGGAAGTAGACCTTTTATATTCTCAGTAGGGCAGGGCGATGTAGGAATTTCTACATCGTGATGCATCGCCATCCTTACATCGCGATGTAGTTCAAACAGTTTGAAATATTCTTTCCGCTTTAGGGCAGCCCCCCCCCTCCCCCATTAGGGGAGTTTTCCTTACAAAAATCCAGGCTTTTGTGAGATCTTTTTCTAATTTGGCACATAGGTTCTTTAATCACATGGGGTAGTACTTCATATGAATACTACCCCATGGGAAACTATCCTATGTGGATTTCCAGCATCAAAGGACATCTGGGCCGAATCTGGAAAAGATCCGACGAAAACTGGATTTTTATAAGGAAAACTCCTATGGGGTTTGCCACACATAGCGGGACAAAAACTACACTATGAGAATTCCCAAGCATCAAAAGACAAATGTACCAAATTTGGAGCAGATCAGACAAAAACTGGGTTCTTATACGACCCCCCCCCCCACACACACACACACACGTGGTTTCCCACTCCATAGCGGGACGAAAACGAGAATTCCCGTGCGTCAAAGGACATCTGTGACAATTTTGGAAAAGGTATGATAAAACTGGTTTTTTGTAAGAAAACCCCTCATTTGATGGTTGTCCCCCATAGCAGGGCGAAAACTACTCTATGAGAATTCCTGAGCATCAGTAAACGAACCTCTATGCCAAATTTTGGAAAGCTCCGACAAAAAATGAATTTTTTTCAAGGAAAACCCCCATCGGGGTTGCCCCCCCCCCCCCACCCATATATTGACGAAAGCTAACCTCCGTGAATTCCTGCGCATTAAAAAACCGCTATGGCAAATTTAGAAAAGATCGGACAAAAACGTTTTTTTTTTATATAGGGAAACCCCCCAATGCGGGGTTGCTCCCCCCCCCCTCATGGAGGGTTGAAAACTACCATGTGTGAATTCCCGAGCATCAGAGGACCTCTGTTCCAAATTTGGAAAAGATATGATAAAAACTTTTTTTTATGAGAACCCCCCCCCCCCGCATGGGGGTTGCCCCCATAGCGGAAAGAAAACCACCCTATGAGAATTCCTGAGCATCAAATAACGAAACTCTGTGCAAATTCGGAAAGGTCCAACAAAAACTGGATTTTTTGTAGGAAAACTACCATAGGGGTTGCCCCCCCCCTCCCCCATAGAGGGCCGAAAACTACCCTGCGTGAATCCCGGTGCATCAAAGAACCTATGTGCCAAATTTTGGAAAGATACGACAAAAATTGAATTTTTTCAAGGACCCCCCCCCCCCTCCTTTCTTTATAAAGTGATGAAAACTACCTTGTGTGATTCTTGAGCATCTAAGAACCTCTGTGGCAAATTTAAAAAAGATCGGACAAAAACTTTTTTTTTAATACGAAGAACCCCCAATGCGGGGTTGTCTGTCCCCCCCCCGCCCCCCACATACAGGGACACAAACGACCTTGTGTGAATTCTCGAGCCTCCAATAGCGAACCTCTGTGCCAAATTTGGAAAATATCCGACAAAAAGTAGATTTTTTGAAGGAAAACCTCCATTATGGGGGGTTTAATTAGATACCATGGGGAGTTTAATCTGCAATGATTTGTTTTACCTTCTGTAAGAAGTTGTTTGCATTTTTACATAAATAAAAATTTGCTTGACATATTTTATGTGCCTCTTTTTTTAACAATTATTTGTCTTTCTTTTTTTGACTGGGGGGGGGGCTGCAGGCCCGTTGTTTCAATTTTTTCCCAAATATGACAAAGAGTCTGTACTCAATAAAAATTTTACAGAAAACCAACTAAAACAACGGCCTGTCAAGTGTAAAAACATGAATGTTCAAAAATCAAGAAGGGAGGAGGGGGGGGGTAATTGACCCCCCTGACCCCGTAAATGACGGGTCTGTGAAAGTGACTATACGCAATAAAGTGGGAAACTACGGTGGTAAGATTCTAAAGTTAGGATTTGATCACACGCACACAAATCTTATAAAATACAGTCGAACCTCGTTATAACGAACTTAAAGGGCCATTAAAATCGATTATTGTAAAACGTGGTTCGCTTTATCCAAAAAACAATAAACAATAAGACAAGGATTGCAAAAAAGTTCATTTCAGCAGTTATATGTTTTAAGCGTGTTCGAATTAACGAGGTTCGACTGTATTCTCAAAAAAAAAAAAACTAATGTGCTCAAAGAAAAGAAAAGGAAATAAATTTTCTTAAAAATTTACGAAATTAACGTCCTCATATATGACGAAATTAATTTGACGAAACTAATGCTCTCAAAACTACGAAAATGATTGTTAATTTGACGAAACTAGAATGAAGAAATATTTCGTTACATTTGACGAAATTCGCATCCTCAAACCACTAACAAAAGCAGTTTCTTCAATTTGACGAAATGTTCGCTCGGAGCATATCCCTGAAAGTGGTTTCGTCAAAAACGAAGAAAATTTCGTCAAATTTGAAAGTCCATTTCTGAGAGTGTGTATCCCCAGAAATATAACAGTATATATTCATGCTATTTTGTAAGCATATTTAAGTTCATTTTTAGTTATTATTTTGGGAATGTAAGTTGAATAATACTCGAAGGTTCTGAACTGAAGATCTGCCATGCGACTCTGATTATACAAAATGCAATGCTTCCAATATATATATATATATATATATATATATATATATATATATATATATATTATAATGTGAAACATTTTTAGGGTATGGGGCTCATAGGAGAGGGTCCTACGCTGTGGTTTTATGCCAAAAAATAAGAGGAAAAACTATAAGACAAACATATAGGAAAAAAAATTGTTTTGGCGTTTTTAAAAATATTTTAGAGGAATACCCTCATGAGTTTCCCAATTTCTGAAAAAAAGAGGGAAACCACGAACTCGGAACGTTTGACGTAGCAATTAACGTTGATTAATTCAACTATAAAAGTGCTTAAAGATGTGGTTGACTTTTTGAATATTACTTCCAGTTTCAAAATTCAATATCAAACAGATAAAATTTATGTGCGAAAATAAAAACTCCCATTTTGATCCCATTTTCTAAATCTATAGCCTGAGCGACAAATGCTACCTTCCAAAACCTGTAAGTTATGCAACAGTTTTGGTAAGTGGGAAAAACAAAACACTATGCAACTGTGTAAGGGTAAGGTGCGTGAACGCAGAATCTGCTGACATGTTTTTTTCAGATACTTGAAGAAATTCGCTTTATATTTCGCAAACAGTAGTAAAATGTTGGATCTTTTTTTTTTTTTTCACGCTTTGTTTTCAGCGGAAACCAAATAAGCAAGCTTGTAGAATAAAGCAAAAAATGAAACTTGGAAAACTTGCAGATACCGCTCTTTACCTTTTCAAGGCGGTATATTATATCTGTTTGCAAAAAAAGTTCTATAACATTCACTCGAAAAAAAATTATAATTTCATATAGTTTA
This sequence comes from Uloborus diversus, assembly GCF_026930045.1. NCBI lineage: Eukaryota > Metazoa > Arthropoda > Arachnida > Araneae > Uloboridae > Uloborus > Uloborus diversus. Next base: position 198,336,178 of record NC_072733.1, on the reverse strand, counting down.
ACAGCCCCTTAATAAAAAGCCATTATACACTTTTCATACATTATGCGAGAAAAAGAACCACGATTTAAGTTAATACCAATGAAGATTTGCAGCTTAATGGAAACAAATTATAAAGAGTTTTAAAGCAATGTCAGAACACATTTCTCACTCAAAATGTGAACAAAGTATTATAAGATATTCAAAAGCATTTTTTAAAAAATAGTTCGATACAAAATAGTAGTTCGACGTTCATAGTGAAGTCGATCCAAAAACTGAAAAAAAAAAACTACTTCTTTATACTTTGTCATCGATCATTAAGAACCATACAATCAAATTACACTTATCATCGTACGGAAGGATCTGCATTTGTTTAGCAGTTATCATCAATTGAAAAACATCTAAATTAGTTAAAAGGTTGAATAGGAAACATTGTAAAAAGATTCAATAATAGGAAGCTTTAGAAATGTTTTGCATGCCTGTTGAGCGAACGTGAAAGCGATGCATCACTAAAGGTGCAGAAACAAACGTTTTTATAGCTTTATGGGGGTTAATTATATTTTTTAGTACAGTTAAGGTACGGTAAAGTTTTTTTAATGTGTCCTTGAATTATAGAATAATTTCAGAATTTTAGTGAAGAGCTACTTTTGAGATGAGACATTTCACAGAAGGCTTGTTTATGCAAATCTTTGGATTCAGTTTCAAAACTGGAAAAAAGCTGTAGACAAGCAAACTCTTGTAGCACACAAGATGTATTTTTATATGAATGAAAATTTAGCTGAATAACTAAAACGAACGGTTACAAAAATTCTTGAATTAGGATATTGCTTTTAAAATTTCGTTAAGATCATCTCTAAGAGTCTTTAAAATCTTGTAATTCTAATAATATTTTTTGGGGGGAGGGGGGATTGATGCAAGATTTATCATAAAATCATTAAAGAGTTTCAAAATGTTTTTATAACATTCACCTATTGTGAACAGTGTTTGATTATTTTGCGATTTTAAAAAATTAAAACATCAGCTTGTTAGATTTAGATCTGATTTTTTATTTTTTTTTTATTTGGAAATAAAAAGTTTAGTTAGTTATATAACATCGATAAAAGAAACGTGATATCGTAACATTGCAAAAGTATTGTACTTTAAAAGACTATTAGGCGAAAAGCCCATTTTTGTCAAATATCAACTATAGATAAAGATTATTTCAAATCAAATTTAAAGTAAAAACAACAAGGACGTAAGGTAAACACATCAGTAGTGGCTACTTCAAGGTTTAAAACTCATTAGTAATAGCCACAGTGAAGTATATTTTTAAACTGTGGGTCTACAATATTGATTACGTCTCTTGAAACTCAATGAGCGTATTCTAGCCCAACTCTTCCTTAATCGTCCCATTTTTTAAAAACGCCAGAATTTCAATTTTATTCATTTTTTCCCAAACCTCAAATTTGCTCCAATTAGTGGCCACTCCAAAATCTGAAAAATTTAACTGTGGCCATCTGACATTCTCCAATCTGAAGAATTTTCCTAACTTACATTAAATTCAAATAACTGATAAATAAAATTGATTCAATATGATAGTTACATTAATTACCAATATATTAATTACAATATTATTGTTCATTTCTTTCTTCAAAGTATATAAGTAACTTTGAAGTGGGCACCTACTGGTGTGTTTACCTTATATGAATTCTTTTTGAAGCTTGAACATTGAATAAAATCTCAAAACTCTTACAGCCCCCTCAAATTAATTGAATTCATTTACCCCCAAAATGTGGAAATAATTTGAATAATCACGTCTTACCTTATAGTCACTTTATGTATTTGTATAATAATTTTCAAAGTAAAATTACAAGTCAATAAACAAGTTTATGCTACCCCTGAATATTACATAAAACCTTTTCGTAGAATGTTTAAATATATTGTTGAAAGGATTTAAATGTTGAATATATATGAAAACTTTACCAAACTTTATTGAACCAACAAATCCATACCAGGTGCTATTACATGCAATAAATGCATTTGGATGACTTTTCTAAATACTTGCAGGAGTTTATAACTTGGAAATACGTTCTAAAATTAAAATTCGAATTTTGATGGCTAACTTTTGAAATGAAAAGAGTTCATACGGTTTTCTTGATTACCTACGAGTCAAGTCCTGGACCGAACAGCTGGTTTTTTTTACAGACAGATTAACATTTAAAGGTTTCATTCACTCCTCGCCCCCCCCCCCCCCCCGTTTTACTTCATTCAATATTTCAAATCCAAAGAAAAGGGAGAAAAAAATGCACAAAATTTTTATGAAATCCGTTCATAAGTCACTTCACCCTAACTACAAATCAATACCTAAATAGCCATATTCAATGAAGGTCGTAAATACGATAGATTTTATAATTTGAAGAAAAATTTAGAGCAAACAAAATGCTTCGAAAAATAATTTTGATCATGATTTTAATCAAACTGATTTATGTCGATGAAATCTGTCTATGTGAGTTAGTAATTCCTTTGCTACTTATTGCTTTGTTAAAAATACTAGTTAGGAAGTTCTACAAAAGTAATAAAAGAATTTCTTGCCGTATTGGATCATTCGTCGGATTTATAACGCAAAACCTATAAATACATGGCCGCAAGGAAAGAGGGAATTTGGGGTTTTTTTTTTTTTAACCTGAACCCTTGGTTAGTGGTGACAGATTGTCAAGCGTAGTATTATTATACAGGCAAAAGACGAGTACAAATCAATTCCCGAAAAGCGAAATTCTTAGCTTTACAGAATTATACTGGCGTATCTATTCATTTAATAGCACTTCTATCTTTAAAACGACATCTAAATACAAAAAACAGTGGAAGAGACACTGATATTTTTAGGATGATTGGAATTATTTATTGTGAAGTTTACTTACCAAAAAGCTGCAACTGCAAAACTTCCATCCAATAACACAAGAATTCAGTTCACAACGCGGATATCAGCTTATTGCTTAGGTTCAATTGATGAAAACACAATCTTAGTGTTTCACCTTCATTACACATAGTTTTATTCCACATACAACGGAACACACACAGATAATACATACGACTTTTTATAGCACAAAGTAAGGAAAGTACGTCCAGAGCACGGATAGACATCATGGCGGCTTGTTAAGTTAGCAACACAAAACAAGGCAACACACGAAGTCAAGCATAGTAGCGGTTTACCGTTAAACTTGTATCGTAATCTAAATAATAGAGCAACTAGTTGCAACATTACCGAATGGTTGAAATAGATTGTGAAAAATGTAACAAGACGAAAAATGCTGCACACATTAAGGGAAATTAATCATGAAGTTTTATTGAATACTGAAGAAGAAAACAACTCAATGAGAAATTTCTATTCTATTCTATTCAAGAGTCACAACTGACTACAACTGTATTTATGTCAAGGACTGCATACTAAGTGCCTTGCCTCCATTATTTTATATACCGATAGATGGCAGCACCATCACCGGATCGAACAGTTAATGAGAATTTAGAACTAGTCCAAGAGCTAATAGCTACCTGGTACTAGCACCCCCAGAGGTATCGTTTCACTTGGAGGACATTGAGACCACGAGCATATTTAACGTCGCCCAGTCCCCTTTAATGACAACGGTGGGTCTTCGACCAGCGGGGATCGAACCCGAGCCCCTCCGGCCCCGAGTCCAATGCCCTACCGATCAGGCTACCACGGCCCTAATGAGAAATTTGGTGGTGGTTTTTAAATCCCATAGCCGTGCAGAGATGTCTTTAGGGAAATTTCGGAAATGTTGACGCATGTGCTTCTTTTTTTTTTTTTTTTTTTCTTTCCGTTAAATTAAATTAAAAAGCAAAGTAGAGCTGAAGTGTAAAATGCAAAAGATAGCTAGCTTTTCTGCGGATTTTCTTACTGCTTATACTTTAAGTAATAATAGTTAAATTTTCAACTAATCTTAAGTGTTATATAAAATAACAAATCTTTCTACTTATTCAAAGTTGTACATTTTCATGACATTATCAGACATTAGAGAAGTTGTGAAAGCTATGTTAATTGAGCGTTAATCGCCTGCGCTCTGGACCAGATTAAGGCATGGGCACATGGGACACGGGCCCAGGACACCAAGGTCGGCAGGTTTGGAGGGCACCAAATCTGCCGGCAAAGTTTTAATTGGCGTTTGGAATTGGGAATTTTCATATTGCACTATAGTAGGAAGTAAATATTAAGTCTGAAAAAAAATCACATTTAAATTTTAATTTCTTTCGCAAATTTTTTTCTTCACTTTAGTCCCCTGACTGCTCTTTCCGTGATTTTCAAGGGCAACATAAATGTAACAACATTGGCTTATCCCCTAATTGCCACGTATAGGAATTTAGTTCGTATTTTTAAAACCGATTTTATAATTGTATCCCTCCATTTCACTGCGTGATTGACTAATGAAATTTTCGAAGTATTTAGACTGACAGTTGCTCTTTTTGCAAGCCACATAACTTATAATCCAATCAAGATGGGAAATCGTAAACCTCTCGTTCTTTGTTGTTCAAAGAAAAATAAAATAATAGTTTAAAACTAAAAAACACGCTTTAGTAGCAAAATGAACTAAAAAGTTAAAAATAATCTTTGGATGACAAGTATTTAAAGTAATTGACCAAACACTTAGTTTTACTGTAATAGAAAAAAAAGCGTGGGGACTGCCTATTTACATTTTTGCATGGATAACAAGTGGAAGAAATTTAAGACAACTAATAAGAAGCCCCCCACGCTTTTTTTCTATTACAGTAAAAGTAAGTGTCTAAAAAGTAAAGTCTATTACTTTATATTCTTATCATCCAAAGATTATTTTTAACTTTTTAGTTCATTTTGCTACTAAAGCGTGTTTTTTTTTTTTTTTTTTTAGTTTTTTCAACTATTATTTTATTTTTTACTTTTTAGTTCATTTTGATACAAAAGCGTGTTTTTTTAGTTTTTCAAACTACTTTTTTATTTGCATCAGAGATTTTGAATGCTTTCTGGTAAAGTCATGTGCAAACATTGCTACACTCCGCAGCTCTGATTTGTACGTTGTAAGTAAATCTAATAAACCACTGGCTATTTGTCCAAAGGAAAGTACCCACAACCATACAAGTTAAGCTGATAAAAGCGTGTTAATTGGAATAAACTAATATCTTATCGTTAAATTAATTTGATTATAGAATAATGCATTGTCATCGGGTCTGAGGTTGCATTCCAAATTATAAAAGAATCCGATCACAAAAAGTGGGCGAAAATTGAGATTATAAATTTAATTTCGGTGCAAACGGGATTAGAAAGCACGTCCAATGATTCCCGGAGGTGGACGTCAGCGAAGACCCGCGCCTTAGACCGCTCGGCTACGAACGCTCATAAAGTGCTGGAATGTACTAACAGTACTAATCCTCTAGCTCTTAGTCCAAAAAAGAGTTACTCACAAACATACAAGTGAAGCTAGTAAAAGCGTATTAAAAAGGTAAACTGGAAATGAAACGGCGGAAAATTAATTTGTAAAAAAAAAACTCGAATTTGATGCAAATAATGCGACGCATGACTTTGTCTTTCATAGGTGTTTGAGATTTATCATACTTCTCTTAATTTTTTATCAAGAGCTGTGTACATTTAGCATGCATATTTTTGCATTGGTTCGTAAATAAAAAAAAATCACGCACATTTTGAAGCGATTTCTTTAGACAAACTGAGCAGCCAGAGGGTTAAGTTAAACCAAAGAGCAAAGTAAACCTAAAGTGTAATAGTTGAAAGAAAACTTTAGATTTGCTATTTATAATCATACTATTAACCATGGGCGCCCATATAGGGGCAAGTGGGGGCTCAAGCCCCCCCCCCCCCTTAGAAATTAGAACTTTCTTGCTTTTAGTGCTTTTTTCTTTACAAAAATGTAAAAACATTTCTCCTCCAGCCATTAATGAATGTGTCATTAAAAATGTCAAATTTTATGAACTCTAATCTGTACTGAAATCGGTTTCCATGGGGGAAATATCTGAGCCCCCCCCTCCCCCTTAAAATTTTGCATATGGGCGGCCATGCTATTACCTAATTATACTCTTAACTATTCACTATAAGTTTCAATATTTTAATTTTTACTAATTTTACTCTTCACGCAGAATAAGTATCCCTGTTCATCAAAAACTAAACAAAAATAAATTAAAATGTAAAAATAAAAACAATTCTAATCTCTTTGCAAACACAATTAACCCGAGTCTCCTTTTGAACAGTAATAGCCGTCTCCTTTTCAGCTGCGTTGCAGCAAAAATACCAGTTTGCTTTCAGTTTTTCTACTAAAAGATAATGCTCTTACATGTCTTGAATCTCACCACATAAATCAAGGAAATCGTTTTCTATTCCATTACTTCCACTGGCACTTGACGCAATTAAAAGAGATTTGGCTGAATTATAGTCGCATAATTTACGTTAATGCTTACCCGGTCGGATTGCAACTTATTATTTGAAACGATAACGGGAAGAAGTTACAAGGAATTTAGTTGTAATTTCTACTTTAGTACTGTTGTCTACTGCCCGAGGTCTCTGTCTGCGACTATTGGCTGCATTTCACGTTGAGTTTATTATTGTTGCTGTGAAAAAGGTTTTACAGGCAGATGTTTCAGTATAGACAATAAGGCTTTTATTTCTTGCCTTTGAAAGCGTATTGACTAAAAACGTCTATTTTTGGTAAACAAATAACTTGTAATTAGGTTCTTCTTATTTATTTTCGGATATAGCCCAACACATAAGAACGCATGAATAAGATTAGAATTAAAACCCTCATCATAGAACATAACTATTCTTCGCGGAAAATTTTGTTCAATAAAAATTTGTTACAAAATTAACTCTTGATCGTCAAACTTTCAAAAGATAAAAAAATTAATAACTAAATAAAACGCAGCTTTCTGAATACACAGGATGTTTATAATATCTTGCACTGATTAAAAAAACATTTGAAAAAATATATACTCCATATTTAACCATTTTTATGTTATTATTTCGCTCCTTATATCATTTTTTTTTTTCGCAACGTTAGTGCGTGTCCACTTCTCTCAGATAATTTTGAAAAATATGCAATAATGCACGCAAAGTTTACCTTCTTGGGGGTGAGAACTTGGTAAGGACAGTCCTTATATGGATATAAACTGTCAAAATTAGAATTGGCAATATGTGTTAAAACCAAAGGTTTCTTTGGGTTGCCCCCCTCCCCCCATTCAAAAAAAAATTTTGGAATTTTAAAGTTCAAAAATAGACTCACAAAAAAGTAAAAAATCGCAGCTTCAAAATGATCTAAAATTATTTCACACCCAAAGATTAACTCTTCAGTTAAGCTATTGCGGAAATCCTTCTCCTACGAACAGAGGAATCTGAAAACCTGAGTCATAGTGCCAAGAAAACCTTTGCCATTATTTCCCACTATCAGATTGCTTGAAATTATTCCTATTTGAAAAGTATATGGTTTAACAACTGCCCCACGAGATTGCTCTAAAACATTAAGAGCAAAAACCATATAATCAAAAGGAGTGTTCAGTTAGGGTCCCAAAAAAGTGATATTACTATGTGTTCTAAAAGAAGAAACATGTGTCAGTGTAAAAAAAGACTCAAATGAGTTTCTAAAAGTGTTCACGACGTGCGCTAAACCAAATAAGTATTTTGAGAAGTTTACTCAGAAGTTTAAAAACTGTTGCAATAATTTATCTTCAAAGTGTTGTAAAAAGGAGGCAAATATCCATGAAAAACGTGTCTGAGGATTTGCAGTGAATCTATTGCGTCAAACAATTCAAATGCCGCCTGCCTTGCCTAGTGGTTAGAGAAGTCTGACTGCGACAGAAAGGTCCGGGTTCGAATCCCGGCACGTACCCCGGCTCGTTCGAATCCCGGCTTGAATCCTGGGACGTACTTTCTCTCTGCTGTCTTTGTCCTTTCTTTGTGTGAGTGTGTTATTGTGCTGAGAATAGTTGTATGACCTACATACGAGGCCTTATGGCATGTGTGTACTGTAGAAGTTGGGCTTCATGCCAAATTACGGTACAGGTTGAAAAGTGAAGCAGCACGCCCCAAATTGCCAGACTATCTGGCATCCGATAACAACAAATAATTCAAATTTAAACATTAACTGCCTCAAACTGAAGCAATGAAGATTTTGTGATTTTATGAAGTATTTAACTGCAGAATATTCAGACCTGGACAAAATAATTGTCATCTCTAAAAAAGTTCTGAACTTTTTTTTTTGGTTGTATTCCTATTTGTTTCCCAGCATCTTTCATAAAACTTTTTTTTTTTTTTTCTGAAAGTTTAATTTCAGTTATTTAAAGGTATTTCCCCCTATTTCTAAGGAGAGTCAAAGCACATTAAAACTGTAAGCCGGATTCTGTCTCGATTAAAATTTCAGCTCGGGTCAAATTTCATGAAAAAAACATTAAAATGAAACATATGCTTTAAAAATTCATTGTTTACTATATCATGTATCTTAACAAAATAAAACATTAGGAATGCGAAAGACAATGCTCCTTAAGGGTCATAACTGTGAAAGAAAGAATTGAAATGAAGTAACGTATTGAAAATTTAATAATATAAACACACTGCTTCGTATAGGACGCAATTTCAAGACCTTTTTAATCTTTTCAACTTATCTCAGGTCAAAAACAGAAAGAAAATATCCTGGAAGACAAACAAAATCTGTCAAATTTGAAGATTCGGAATAAAAACTAGGTCAATGATTCAAAGCATGTGAACTAAGATTTATTAAAGTAAACATTGTATTGAATAAATGTAAACCCTATCTGATGTTCAGTAGAAGCTTTAAAAAAATAAAAACTTTTTTTTTTTTTCAATTATATCTCGAATCAATACTGGAGTAAATCTTAAACAATAGTCTAAATTAAACATTTTTCACAGCTGGCATAAATATGTTTATTCTGTTGTTTTGGTTGGAATGTTTCAAGTAAACTAAAGATGTTGCTTGAGTTTGTACCATTTCTTAAAAACATTGAGTGACCGAAGATATCTTGACATTTGCACCTTTTCATTTTAACAATCAAATACTATCTAACAAAATGAATTAAGGAAAATATTTTGATTTCTTAGGGTATTTGCTCCTTGGGATTTGAGGAAACATGGACTTGAGCTTGAGTTTCGTTCAGAAAAGATAGCATAAAATTAATTACCGCTATCAAGAACCAGCGGTGCAATCAAACGAGGTTACCCCCCCCCCCCCCTTAATTCAGTCATTTTTATCTCATCTCCACTTAATTTACATAGGTGTTTCAAAAAGTTATGTGCTTTTCTTTGTGTGAAGAAAAATCACGCTAAAGATAACGAAGATGATCACTGTTTTCAAACTGAGCTGGTGCTGGAGTTTCCACTAAGAGGACGAAATGTCTTATATAAAATGTGTGCATTGATGAAAACATGGTCAACAGTAAAGGCAGCCCATTAGTGTGCCGCGCTGGGTCGATTGCGAGAAGCAATCCGCCGCAAATGACCAGGACTGCTCATAACAGGCGTTTTATTGTTGCAGGACAATGCTCAACCGCATACGACCGCAACGACACGAAATTTGTTATAACTTTTTTAGTGGGGGTTATTAGACCACCCTCTTTACAGCCCCGACCTCACACCAAGTGATTTCCATCTCTTTGATCCTTTAAAGAAACACTGGGGAAGTCAGCATTTCATAACCGATGCTGCGATTCAGTAGCTTGAAGTGGCTTTAGAACCTTGACCATTTTTTTATCCATGCCGCTTTAGATCCTTCGGTGTACCGCTTTAAAAACTGCCCGAATAAGTGCAATCACTGTGCAGAAAAGCAATCTATAGATTAAATCTATAGATAATTATCTATAGATAATTATTATAGTAATCTGCAGATCATTATTATTATAGAATTGCTTATATTGCATAGATTTTTGTAATCCCTGAATAATTTTTTATGCTGCATGGCTTGTTACCTTACTTTTTGAAATTCCAGTGTATATTCACCATTTTGAAGTTTTTATTTTTATTTTTTTCATCTTTAAATAAAGTTTATTCCTTTCTTTCTGACCTCCTTCCATTTTATAGAAAGAGAGTAGTGCCTTCATTACTTATTTACCAACGTCGCAACCATTTGTTGAATTTTGGAATTTAGCCTGTAATTTCAAGCTTTTATTCCAAGCTCGAAAGAGATATGTATGATACCAATACCAACATGTGACACCCACAGAAATAGATTTGCCCTCAAAAAAGGAAAAAGAAGACTGATATCATCACAAAATTCGATTTTTTTTACTTTTCAATTACCTATATCTGTTTTATTTATTTATTTCTTTTCGTAGCGCGGCTTCTGCGTATCTGCATTTTTACCTTCCTGTGAAAATCATACCAATTTTTTTCCACCATTGCATTGATATTTCTCCAGAAAGTTAAAACTCTAGAAAACTCCTAGTTTCATACAGCTAATGTTTGACCATAAAATCAAAACATTATGCGTTTCACTGGTATTTTAAAAGCTGAAAAATTCTGAATAATTTAATAAATTATTTAGTGTCTCGAGTAATTTATTCATCTAAAACAGTGGTTCCCAACCTTTTTCAAGTCGCGACCCCTTATGTGTGTGTGAGAGCGTATGCGCAGACAATGCGCATATTTTACATAATAACTCAAGGTGCTTGAGATGTTTTATTTATACTTATTGGAGGTAACACACAATGATTGTAGAAATAGAAAAACAGACAGTCACTAATAAAGTTAAACATACACTTCGACACTTTCAAAATTCTTGCGTCCCAGCAAAGGCGAATACAGGATTTGGTTTTCGGAGGAGCTGAGGTCATAAAAATCTTAGATAGTCTCCAACGTTCATTAGAGTGAATGAATGCATTTTCTTTCAACAATGCCATCGCGAGATAAAAAAAATTGGGGGGAGGGCGTTTGGTAGCCGCATTTTTTTTCAAACGTATATATAACAGGAGTGAGTCCAGATTTTTGGTTGGAGGGGGAGGGGTGTCATTATTAGCATCCGCACAATCAAATTAAGAGAACTGTGTTAGGCAAGCGGAGAAAGAGAATTAACAACATGAACCTATACTGTCCGTTCTCGAAAGCAAAGACTACCACTCAGGACAGATTCCATTTCAAAAAAGGGCGATAGGTTGAGGATGGGCACTTACCGCTCGCAATTGTGGTCTTTGAACACGGTATTTTGAACCATTTACTTCCGGGTTTCCCTCCCTATTTTGATAAAATCACAGCAGACACGACGCATGCACAAATTGGCGCTAATTCTCGGCTTAGGAAAATGAACTGTAGTTGGGGCAAGGCAGCGCCTTCATAGTGCTGCCATGTTAGGTTTGGACCAACTATAGAGTCGTAGGTGTTGTAACCTTCGCGGAGGTCCTTCTCCGGAAAATTTTCAAAATTGTTATTCGAAAATTACGGAGAAGAGGTTCAGGGATTTTTATGAATGGTTCAAGCTCGGAGATTCTGCCTTTGAAATTTTTTGAAATTGAGTTCCTAAAAATGAAGTTTTAGACGATTTGAACGATAGGGAGGCGGGAGGAGGATCGGAGATGCTCTCCAATTTTTCGAAAATGAAAAGTCCAAAATAAGCTCAGTTGCAGACCATCTTTGCTGAAAATATGAGAAGAAAAGAGATTCAGGGAGATCTTTCCGCGGAAAATTTTTGAACTTGAGATTCTAAAACCGCAATTATAGGCCATCTTTGTAAGCTTTAGGAAAAGATTTGAATTAAAAGCCTCTCCCCACAAATATTTTCGGAATTGAAGTTCCAAAAACGAAATTTTAGAAGAGTTTTGATGATGCAGGGAAGAGAAGATTGAGGGTATTCCCAAGGAAATTTTTCGAAATTTTAAGCCCCCCCCCACTCCAAAAAAAAAAACAGATAGTAGGTTATGGTTCATTCATCAAAAAGTGTAACTTTTCTTTCACACGCCTTTTACAAAAAAAATTTTAAGGAACAATTCATTTAACAATGCTTTTTAATTTCACCAAAAATACATCTATTAAAACTTGCCAACAATGTTTTGATAATAATTTTTATTTTAGTATATTTTTGGTTCACAACATGTGAATTCTCACCTCCGTGGCATGTCACACACCTGGTGTGACTGTTTATGTTGCTTAATAATTTGTTTAATTGAAAGTATATATATATTTATTTATTATTCCTTTCACAAGTATCCTTAATACTAATTGTTTAAGTATATTTGATTTTTAACATTGTATTTTAGTTCGTATTTTTAGGATAAGTAGTCATGTCACACAAAAAATGTTCACCTCCGTTACCCAAACTTAAAATGCCATTCCTCATCAACACGTGGGAGTAATGACATCAAATTTTATTTTCAATGATACAAGGGAACCCTCTTGTTTATTTTCAGCTATAGTTGAAGTTGTGAGACTTCTGTCGGAAAACAAGGAGATAGATTTTGCTGTAAAAACTTAGTGTGGTTATTCCGACTTCTCACTTCCGTGAACTCAAATTTCAGAGATGTAAATTAATGCAAAAAAGAAGTGAACATGTTTCCATATGCTTGACATGTGCAGATTGTAACAACAAAGAAAAAACATATTTCCCTGAAAATGTATCCATTAGGCCTATATTAATGAAAAATTCCTCACCTCCGTGAGAGACCATATCAATGTCATAATTTGTGAGAAAAAAAATAAATGATGGAGGTTAAATACATCAATCTTAGGCATTCCACCACAATTATAAATTGCCAGTATGTTCTCAAAATTACTAAATGCTATTTTTAACACACATTTGAACTAAAACGATAACTACAAAGAAAGTCGTACTTTAATTAAGAGAGCTATTGACCTCAATTTTTAAACATTAAAAAAAAAAATCTTTTTTTTTATTTCCGTAAACAAGGCATTTTTTATTTTATTTTTTTTATTTATGAGTAAAATAATGGGAACTTATCTGGACCATTGTTTATGGTTACTTCTAGACTTTCATATAAGAATTTAAAAAAAAAGAAAATAAAAGGTTTTGAAATTGAAAACTATTTGCGTTCAAAAATTACGTTTTCTGGAGAATGACCCTTATATCTTATGACAAGGGGAAATGTTCAGAGACCCTCCCCAGGAATTTTTTTGAAATTCAAGCAATAAGAAGGATTTTTTTTTTACGATCTTTAATTATGTGAAGAGGGACAGTAGGCACTGCCCTGGATTTGTTTTTTGAAATTAAAATCATAAAAACCCATTTCTTGGCTAATTTTTGATAAAATTAGGAGACGAGATGGGGTTCGGGGCTCTTGCCACAATATTTTCAAAGTTAAGCCGTGAAAACGCAACTACAGGCCATTTTTCAGGATAATAGTTAGGATTTAGAGAAGCTCTCACAGAAATTGTTCGAAATTGAAGTTCCAAATTCAAAAATTGACACGAGTTTGAATGATGTTAGGGAGAAGTGAATTCGAATTTTTAGAGATTGAAGTCCTAAACCAAAGTTTTAGATAATCTTGGAGGATATTGGAGGGGATCAGGAGCTTTGGCATGAGAAGAAAGGGGAGAGAGGAGCTCTATCCCCGTAACTGGACTCCTAAACTCTTCATCGCGCTCAAATATTAATGCTACTCTAAAATGATGCCATTTTTCTCCTATGTATTTTTATTTTTGAACTATGCAATGATACATTTTAAAATCCAGGAATAATGTCACGACCCTCTAAAAACTGCTTCGCGACCCCCTTTCGGGTCGCGACCCACTGGTTAAGAACCCCTGATCTAGAACAATAAAAATTAGCAAATTATTATCACACATAAAACAATTATATGAGTGACACGATGGTTAAAATTCACTTCAACTATTTGAACAACCTCGAAAGAAATTTAAAGATAAAGAAAATTGTTTTATAATAAGACATATTTGGTTTTCAAACAATGAAAAGAAAATCATTACAGTTATCCCTCACGCACGCATTTTTTTCTTCTTACAGCACCCACAACTACTGCATCGTTGAAGAAAGTTGCAAAATAAACGACAACTATGTTTGCGTTTCATGTTATCATTATTTAAGAAATAAGCTTATTTCCATTTTTTTCTCTTAAAAAATATGCTTCGTTGAATCGCAAGAACTTATCTGACAAAAGGAAATTAAGTGCCACGGTTGACTGTCTGTAGCACGCTAATGATCGAAATATCCACCTATAGTCTTTCAAACTATGTCATAAATCAAACAAAAGCTGAGTCGACAACGAATAAGAAGTTGAGTTTTGAACGATAAAGCAATGGATGAGACAAATCTGTAGTTTTATTATCATTCTATGAGCCAGAAAACGGCACGATTGGCGGAGCCCAACAAATAGCCATGTACTCAACTGAGAAGATAGTCTGTGGCAGGAGTTGGCTATCGGTATTCTTTGAAGTTTCAGAAAGGTGTGATAAAGATCCTTAACGTGGGTGGGGGATTTGTTTGAAGATTAGAGACTTATTCCTTTTCCCATCCACAGCAGTGCACTCAATTAAAGGTTAGTCAGACTAGTTCGTTGGTTTCTTTGTTATTGGAGATGCATTGCTTGAAATCTTGAACATAGTTCTTCATGGATGGCGTTATAGCTCTTGAAGAGTTCACACCTTCAAAACAGGTTAAAATGGCACTTAATTGACGACATTTTCTGCTCAAAACACTTCACGAATAAAATAAAAGAAAAACTCTACGAAGCGCTTAAATCATACGTAGCAATGCTGAACATTTTTCGAGTATCCAGACCAAGTGATATTTCTTATTTTCAAGAACAATTCCTGCAAAAGGTAACAATTCGTTCAAGCAACTCTTCTTCGTGAGTCTCAAATCAACACAAAAAAGAAGAAAAAAATGTTGTATTAAATTTGAGCTACATAAAACAAAAAAGCTAATTATCTAATATGCAACACGCTAATAATTTGATCAAGCTAAAGATTTGCAGTTAAAAGAGAAAATAAATTACGCATCATTACCCTATTATTATAATGTTTCGATAAAGTATTGGATCCTTGTAAAATAAATTCTTAATAGAAACGATAATTATTCAATTTGCAATTAATGATTTAATCCTAGGCATGATTGAAAGATCTTACTATTTTTCAGAAGAACAACTTTTTGCTCATGTTTATTGTTTAATAAATTTAACGCATAAAAAAGGAGTTTTTGACAAAAAATTGAGTCATTTATTAATACAAAAGGTATAATATATTTTTACTCGTAGTTTATCAAACTGTGCCAAGTTTCTTTCGTTCGAATTTTTTCGCTCTGAAAATAGAAAACAACTATTATACAACGCACTTATCATTTCATTATACTATTTTAGTTTTGAAAAAATCCTATTGTGTGACCAAGCGTCATACATAATATAAGATTTTTAAGGAGAAGCACTTCGTTTAACTAAAATCAAGTATTGTATGTAACTTTTTAAAAAAGTGTTGTATTTTTAAAGTAACGTCAATATTTGACTAAAGGTTATACAGAAAATCTTATCAACTGCTTGTAAACTTGCTGCTGCACACAATGAGATGCAATAACATTACCAATATTAACCTACAATGTTAATTTTCATTTTAAGTTTCCTGAAACGATAAGTTGATAAACTAAGGAAGAATGGAAGCTACTATATCTTCGATTTTTCGACATGAAAAATGTTTATCAAGAATAATAAATGAAAATGGAACAAAAGACTACACTTTATAAATAGGACATGCTGTCACGTTAAAAACGGAAGAACGTTATAAAAAATCACGACTCAAATTCCCTCTTAGGTAAAAGAGAAAATTGAAAGCAACAAGGATCTTAAAGAGTAAAATAGTAAGAAGAAAGCGGAGTTGAATTTAAACCGACTTTTTAACGGAAATAATGGATCATTTCCTGAGAACACTTTTGAGCAAGTTTGAAATATTGGCCATTTTTCAGCATGATACTGTCGAAAAGATATGTCATGAAAAAGAAAAGAACATTAATTTTCAAGTTCTTGGAAGACATTTCAGTCCTCTGAAAAGCCGACTTTTACACGCAACACTGCGAACAAACAAAATGTTTCGTTGCTTTTTAATCTATAAAAACACAATTAAATGAAAATTATTTTTTCTCCCGTTAAATAGGCGAATCAACTGAGTGCATAAGCTCAGTGCCCCAACAATATTAATTATAACCATTAACAATCACAGCGTTGACATCTAATCTTTCCTTTTCATCAGACGAGCGATGATCGTCACAGAAATAACGTTTCATGCGCTCCCGATTTCATAAAATGATAATTAAAAAGAATTGGCAGGTAAGCTAAGATTGTGGAGACTACTTGAAAGTTTGATTGATGAAAGGAAGTTCCCCCTCTTCACTAAGGTACGGAATTCTAACACTGATTTTTTGCTCAGGAGTTTTTGCTTAGCTTCTCGTTCTCAGAGTTTCAAGGATCTAAATTTAGAATCTCAGCTTCAAGGTATTTTCTACCGTTGAGTCAGATTATTTTTTCCACCTGTGACAAACTTGCAAAACTTTTGAACTAGCCGTGATAAAATCTGCATGCTTGGCTGAAATGCTGAAGCAGAGTCAGATACGTAATGTGGAAGAGCGTTCGTACAAAAAACGTTGAAACAGATTACATCAGTCATCAATTTTGGCTTGTTTATGATATTGACATTGTTTTTTAATATTTTCCTCCGCGCGGAATTTCCGTCTCGCTCATCAAAATAACCTAAAAGATTTCGAGTAAGCTGTAACACAACAGTTGAGGCAGTGAGAAGCAAAGAGATGTAGGTTGACATTTTCAAGTTTTAAGTAAAACGCGTTTAAAGTTCCGGTCCTAGGTAGGCTTTCATTGAAAAGTTTTTCTAAATCATGCTGTGTAGACGCAACTACCAGGGCTACTAGTACTATCTCTTGCCTAAAACAGAGGAGAGGTCAGCCGTGGGCAGGTAAAGGGCGGCAGTAACTGCACATTTTACATTTTTGTCATCTATTGTACGTAGCTTTATTGCACAAGCTTGCTTATTTGGTTTCCGCTGAAAAAAAGGAGTGAAAAAAACGTCTCATTTCAACATTTCCCCGTTATTAGTATTGAATCCAACACACATTTCTTCAAATGTCTCGAAAACTCACTTCTGCAGATACTGCCGTTTACCTGCCCATGGCGGAGGTTCACCTACCATTTGTACTGGTTATTTCTACATTTTTAATTTTGGCACTGACATCCCTTTGCTTCTCACTGCCTCAATCGTAAATAATTCCATTTGGAACTAATATGCAATCACACATTTTGTGACGAACTCCAGAATTTTGGAGTTACAAGAAGAATCTTTTACAGTATAAGAAAATGGAAATGCGAGACAAAACGAGCTGATGTGTGCATCACATGACTTCCTTTTACTCCAATTTAATGTAATTTTCTCATTATTGGCAGTTTTAATATGATTCAATAGTTTACTCTCTAAATATCACCAACGGTGGCCAAATTGAAATCAGATTAAAAAAAAAAAAAAAATAATAATAATAATAATAACGAAAAAATCGCCAAATTTGTCGCGAAGTTGGCGACAAAACTTGGGGACCAAAAGACTGGCGATGTATCGCCAAGTGTCCGCCAAATTATAACACCACTTGAGTTTACATCGAAATTAACAATGATCTCCCCCAAAAAAGAGGCAAAAGACCCCTTTTGGAGAATCCGAATGCAACCAAAAAAGAAGGTGCACAACTAGATCCCCACTAGGGGTCTACGTACCAAATTTCAACTTTCTAGGACATTTCGTTCTTGAGTTATGCGAGATACATACACACATACGTACATACAGATGTCACGAAAAAACCCGTTGTAATTAACTCGGGGATGGTCAAAATGGATATTTCGGGTGTCTGTACGTTCCTAGGCACATATCCACGTGTGGTCGGGTTGAAAAAAGAACTCAACATTCATTTGGGGGTGAGCAAAATGGAAATTATGGCCGATTTTTGGGTGAAAATTTTTTTGCGAATACAATACTTCCTTTTTTGTAAAAGGAAATAAAAAACAGATTTTTATGGTAAGCCACTACTCTCATCTATTAGGGTATGCTTAACACTGATTTTTTCTTGTTTCAATCATTTTGATGTTACATTTTAAAAAAGCTGATGAAGGCAAAAATATTTACTTGTCTCATTAAACGACCTTATAACTTTTGAAGATCCTAAAATCAATCATTCACAAATAGTCAATAGATCATATCTTTGTTTAAAATACAAAGCTTAGCGTGATCTTGCTCTTGATGACATAACTTTCCGCGATTATTGCACTTTTGCCCAACATAAGTGAAAATCCAGTGAAAAAAAAATAATTTCATGCTAATTATTTTATTTTTCTATTTATTTCTCCCTAAAAAATACCATGTATCTTTTGCAACAAAATAATGTAAAATTTAAATGACTATCATCATCATTCCTGCAATTAACAGTAAAAAATCCCCTTAAATGACCAAATCTTCAAAAGTTAATAAATGAAGAGAATACTTTCGGAAACATTACTTAGGCTTTTTACTTCCTTTTACAAAAAAGCAAGTATTGTATTCGCGAAAAAATTTTCACCCAAAAATCGGCCTTAATTTCCATTTTGCTCACCCCCAAATGAATGTTGAGTTCTTTTTTCAACCCGACCACACGTGGATATGTGCCTAGGAACGTACAGACACCCGAAATATCCATTTTGACCATCCCCGAGTTAATTACAACGGGTTTTTTCGTGACGTCTGTGTGTACGTATGTGTGTATGTATGTCGCATAACTCAAGAACGAAATGTCCTAGAAAGTTGAAATTTGGTACGTAGACTCCTAGTGGGGTCTAGTTGTGCACCTTCTTTTTTGGTTGTATTCGTATGCTCTGAAGGGGGTCTTTTGCCTTTTTTGGGGGGAATCATTGTTAATTTCGTTGTAAAATCACGTGGTGTTATAATTTGACGGACACTTGGCGATATATCGCCAGTCTTTTGGTCGCCAAGTTTTGTCGCCAACTTGGCGACAAATTTAACGATTTTTTAAAATTTTTATTACTTCCTTTTACAAAAAAGGAAGTATTGTATTTGCGAAAAAATTTTCACTCAAAAATCGGCCTTAATTTCCATTTTGCTCGCCCCCGAATGAATATTGATTTTTTTTTTCAACCCGACCACACGTGGATACATGCCTAAGAACGTATAGACACCTGAAGAGTCCATTTTGACGATCCCCGAGTTAATTACAATGAGTTTTCTCATGACGTCCGTATGTACGTATGTATCTCGCATAACTCAAGAACGGTATGTTCTAGTAAGTTGAAATTTGGCACATAGACTCCAAGTGGGGTCTAGTTGTGTATTTTCTATTTTGATTGCATTCGGATGTTCCAAAGGGGTCTTTTACACCTTTTTGGGGTAAAATCATTGTTAATTTCAATGTAAACTCAAGTGGTGCTATAATTTGGCAATATATCGCCAAGCTTTTAGTCGCCAAGTTTTTCGCCAACTCGGCGACGAATTTGGCGGTTTTTTTTAAATCTGGTTTCAACTTGGCCATATTTAGAGAGTTAACCATTGAATCACATTGAAACTGCTAATATTGGGTAAATTTACCTGTATAAAATGTTTTCTTTGCTTCGGTTCGCAACAGACTTAGAATGAAAGTATTTAAAGTGTTTTTTTCTCACTCCGAGGCACTATTATCTTTAAATTGGAGTAAAAGAAAGTCATGTGATGTACACATCAGTTCGTTTTTTTTACTAAGTAGCTACTGTCGAGTTTTAGTGCTATCAATTAAAAAAATTTGATAGCAGACGCTAATTGACGGAGATATTAATTAAAAACACATTTTCCCTCATAATGGATCTAGTTGCTATTGGCGAGTTTAAATGCTATCAATAAAACATTTTGAAAACAGACGCTATCTAACGGAAATATTAATTAAAAACACATTTTCACCCTAAATAAGGAGGGATAAATGAATACATAGTTATTGAAACATGTCTCGTATAAAAGTACAGGAAGATTATTCAGAGTTAAATGTCGTCATGTCCAATTCTGTTCCAGGAACTGGAAAACAGCTGTGACCACATACCCTTTTAATTGTTCATAACTAATAAACACAATAAATACAACTTTTACGTCTACAGGCACCTTTTCTGAAATAATCCAAAATGCTTTTCAAGAATCCTACAAAGGGATAAAAAGTCACATGAAGATGTCTACGTCTTTCTAAAACACGACGATGTCGGGAGATTTGAAACATAGATATTCTCGTTTTAGTTTTACCGCGGGTTCGGGTTAAGACGCCGCCTCACTTGATTTGCGGAGAGTCCGCGATTTGCTCATTACCCTTCATGGCTCATTAAGAAAGACGGCAATGACCCACGAGACTGTCATTGGAATCGGAGCTGGTCCTCGTGTTAGACGACAAGATAAGCATTGAGTCGTGGCTGCAGGAGCAGGTTTAGCTGTTTTGTACATATTTGTTACTTTGTTTATCAACTAGAGCCGGACTTGGGCTTTCCGTCGCGTGGCTCATTGCTTTTCATGGCCCGGATCCACGTACCCGCAGACCCCGCAGTGCGGAGGAAGGACAGAGCACTGGGTTTCCCCGGCCCAAGAAACCAAAAAAATATAATTATTTTAAGAACCTCTATACTCGAATTTGAAAGTATTTTTGTAGTGTGTTTTAGTAAAACTTGTGGGAAAATGGAAACTCAACACGTATTACGTGAGAACAACTTCGAATCATAACTGGTAACAATAATCTACTAGGAATTGGAATTTCTTTTAAAACTTGGAGATTGAAATTATGATATTGTTTCAATCGCGGAGGAGGGGAACAGAGTTAAGTAATGGGAGACTTGTTTTCTTGCTGACATAACTTATAAATAAAATGAGTTTTCTAAAATCAGGATTAAAAAAACCCACACAACTGCCTAAAAGCGTTTAAATAGGCAGGTTAAAAACCTTAAAATAATAATAATAAAAATGAATAAAAAGATTTAAGCATATGAATTTAAAATATAGGAAGAACCATCAAAGCTGTTAAAAGCAAACAACAATCACTCTTTGGAAAGTTCATCAATTGAGGGGGTGGTGGAGGGGGTGAGCAATCCAATATGCGATAAGGAGCCCTGCTGATTTTTTGCAGGGGTCCCAAGATTTTTAGACCCGGTCCTGTGAAAAACTAGCAAAATGGCTCAATTGAAGGAAAAAAAAAGTACACTTTGCACGATATGCGAAATGTTTTTTGGCATTAAAGTGGACACAAAGATGATCTCAAAACGGAAGGAAAACATTCTAATTTGAACAATAAAAATGTTATGAAATTAATATTATAGTAGCCAGATACCGTTCATGTCATGAAAGGAAATTGTATTAGATGGCTAGAACATGTACAACAGTAAACTCCCGATTATTTGTGTAATTGGGTGGCACAAATGCTGCGGATAATAAAAATCACGGATAAACAGCATAACATTAGTCAATGTACTCCACAGTTCCAGTCATGAAAAGCCATTTTTCAGTGTAAGGGCTCACATTAGTTCCCTGTGCGATTTTGAACATTGTATCTTCTGTGTAAGAGAAACAGGTTAAATTCACTTAACCTCTATTTATTTCACACAGAAAAAAAAAAAAGCTCATTGAAATCAGCCGTCTCAGAAAATGTATGTCCATGATAATAAAGTAAAGAATTGGTTATTCTTTCAGACACCACCTCTCTGCAAAAACAATTTTTGCGGTTTTATGGTCCAGTGGTCTCGTCGGCATTTCAAAGATTTCCAAGGTGTAGGGAGGCAAAAGGAATATACTCAATGCATTTTAGAGGGAAAAAAATACATCAAAACTCATGCAAAAGGCACATATACATTATGTTTCTGAAATTCGGGGGGGGGGGAGATCAATTGACCCCCCACTCTGATCGCCCAAATGACGGGCCTGCCAGTGCCAATGGGTGGTCTTCGTTGGAGAAGTTTCACTGCATTCGGATATAATGTGAAACAGCAATTTTCCCAAGAAATATTCAGTAATTTGCGATGATTTTTGTTTTATTAGTATCCAAGTTGAAGAGTTGTAACACGGAAAATTTTTCTCTAACTTTCACTTCTCTAGTGAGTATCAATGGCATAAATAGTTTTTTTTTTTTTTAATTCCCTTGAATGTTCCTTTTTGGGCGTTTTCGGAAGCGAAGGTAGATCATTGTTTTTGTAATTATTTGATTTAGAGCGGACGCTGTCTTTAGGTATTCTGCCGGGAAAAATAGAACTGCTGTTATATTGAAAACACTACGAGGAAATCAGTAGACCAGAATTTTTACCATATAAGGTATAAGGTAAGTAACAAAATTTTCTGATACCGAATGTGAAAGTTGTAATTACCTTTCGACCGTCTGTGTGAGAAACATTATTAATAATTTAATTTTATTTTCTCAAAGTATGGTGAAATATGTTTTTTTTTTTTTAAAGCTTAGACGTTTAGACCATCAACTCTTTTTCTTTTCGTCTTTTTCCCAGTAAAAGTTTTAAAAGAGAGAGATAGAGAAAGAAAATGGCAGTTGCGGGACTGGAGCTTTGCTTTTATTCGCTAACATAAGCTAATAACGTTGAAGTTGATAAATTTAACAAATAAATATTTGTAATTCATTCAAATTGTTGTTTCAATATACCTTCAACATAATAAGCTTACGTCATTCAATAAAAGCATAGCTTCTGTCGGCCAGTCCGACGGCTGCCATTTTTTTTTTTTTTTTTTTTTTTTTAGGAAAAAATACAAGGTCCGGCTATTAATTTCCAGGCAAAATTCCAGTGGGGGAAGAGTTAATTGGTTCTGTTGGCTATCCTTAAGCTTAAATCGTAGTAGCGCAAGGGCAGATTTGACTTGCTCTCGTACTCCAATCTTCAAGAAGATGTGACGGTTTCGATCCTTGCCCGAGATAATGCTGTCAAAGAAATCCAATATATCGTCTACTGAGTTTTCGTATGTTATGAAATTTATTAGGGGTTGGGTGGCCTTATGAAAATAGTCTTCAAAAGGACCAATGTAAATCTCACTAAAATCTGTGGAGTTTGAAGACTGGAAGGAGAGTGAGGGTGTTGGTGGTGTACTGTCCATAATGCGAACTTTTTAAATAGCTTCCAGCGTGGGGAAAACTTAAAAATCATAATGCTGATTTTCTAGAATTGATTTTATATTTAAAAATTATATTAAAACAAATATTTTATCTTATTTCCTGAGGTTCAACTAACGAACTTTAATACTACATAAATAAAAAATGTATATCTCTTTTTAATAAATTGTGCTTCAGAGGTTTTACAGTTTAGAATGGCCCCATTCATCATTTGATTCACTCATTTAATTATTTTTATACATTGATCAATTAATTTACTTATTTATTATTTTATTGTTCATTCATTGTATCTATTCATTTATACAACCACTATTTTAGTTACTCATTTTTTTGATCAAAAATATGTTTAGTAATCAGATAGACAATATTTCAGTAGAAAAAATATGCTTTTTTTTTCACTTTGCAGCATGAAAAAAAAAAAGAAAGAAAAATTTTCACCTTTTATCAAATCAACAAATTTACTGCCAAAAATAACAAAAAAAGTAATACTTGAATGCAAGTTTTATTGTGAAATACATTGTTTCTTCTTTATGTACTACAATTTTCGAAACAAATAAGTTATATTCACTATTTCTCTTTGTCCCACATTCCCCCACATGCTTTAAATTTTTCGACAAAAATTTATGGTTGAAGGAAAATTGAATAGTTTCAATTTTCCTGCTTTGTTCAAATATGCATACTCTGTAGCAACATGTGGCGTTCGCCAGAACTTTTCATGTTACTTACTTTTTAGAGTAGTGCTTTTTGATTTCCTCATTATTTTCATTGCTCTAATAAAAATTTAAATAAAAAAAGCCACTAATTTAAAAGTGTCCATTGGTCGTTGACTAATAATTATAGTTTTCAGATTGAGTAAGAAAAGAAATTCAGTAAAAATGGTGAAGATGGATCAGAAAATGGTCAGATAAAAATGGTGAAGTGAGGATAAACCCTAATGAAAATATCAAGATGAGAAGGAAAGATTGGCTGACTAAAAAAAAAAAAGCAAATTTAGTGAAATTTCGAAGAGGATTTTTAGTGATTAAATATGATTTATGTTAATAATTTTTCAGAAAAAAAAGATTCAAACATGATTAAAATAACTGATTTATATTAATTGATTTAAATCGTGGACACTCTGTCCAAAAATAATAAAGATTAAAAAAAAAGCGAGAAGGTTTTTTTTTTTTTTTGAGAAATAATGGCAAGTCTTGAAAATAATTGGTATGTAAGACTTGTCTACCTTTTTAAGGAGGGGGAAGAGTGAATAATAACTATTGAAGAATTGACGTATTAGCTAATACGTAAACTTCTCTCGGCCTCAAAAAGTTGAATTTATCAGGACACTTGAATTTTGTTAACTTAGATTGAATTATTTCACTACATGCGCGGATAACGGTTCTATGCAAGCATTATATAACACGTGATTGATACCTTTTACGTGAAAAACTTTAAAATTTAATTAGAGACAGTTTCTCAAAAACAATATTTATATAAAAAGTTTAATGTAAAAACTGAATACTGGCTAGAATAACAGGAAATATCCAACGTTGTTAGCACAAATAAATAGATTACAGAATACAAGTGTTTCGGGATTTCAAGGAACCCCTCTTTCAATTCAAAGGTTTGAGCTTCTAGATGTGGGTGGCTTTACATCTAGAAGCTCACACCTTTGAATTGAAATGGGGGTTCCTTGAAAATCCGAAACACGTGTATTCTGTAATCAATTTATTTGTGCTAAACAACGTTGGATATTTCCTATTATTCGTCGGCACAAAGGCATTTATTTACTACTGGCTAGAATATTTTCTCAAAAGGATATTTATTTCTCAACTTTTGACAAATAAAAATATCGCATAAAGCCTCTTAACCTACTATTTACCTTTCATTCTCTGCTTTCAAAAAACCGACACATTGCATATTTTACACCCTTCATTATTCAAATTGTGATATCTATATTTAACCAAAACTGCATTTTCTGAAAGTCTTGCAGAAAATGTCACGCAGCAGAAATCTTACATCCCATTGTAAGCACGTTCAAGCATGAGGATAAAAACATGTTTTCAAATTTCGGAAGAAAGATTATTCCGAAGACATTTCTGCTCAATGATCATTGATGATATCCCATCGGAAATTCATTATGCCTCATTATTAATAATAAATGATCCACTAATCTTCCTTCGCATGGAAATCAGTTGCCTAAACTCCCCATTTTTCTACACTTGCGGTTTCATTTGTAACACCCCTGCCTCACTCTAACCTGAAATAAAAAGTACGTTACTAATGACTCAACTGATTAGTAGTCTTAACGCCTTCGGTTTCCAGACGAAGGGGAAAAAGCAAAAACCCGAAACGCTTTTAGAAGCAAAAAATATTTCTTTCGTTTCTAACTGTACACCTTGACACGTAACCCGCTATAATTTTTTCTTTAGTAGTTATTAAGCGACCACACAGCAAGACACTTTTGTGGAGTCATATATCAGACCGGGTCTTTTGTGCAGCTGGATAGAATATGAATGATTTTCTGTTCATGCCTATTTTAGCCCTCCTAATCACATTGCTGTCTGATAACAGATGACTCTTATATCCTTTGATTGTTATTGATTTTAAGTGCTTTGAAAACTTTCATATGTCTATGCATGAGGTGCAGAATAATGGTTCATGAGGTGCAGAATAATGGTTTGCATGACTGACAGTCTTCTGTTGAGTACTGCAGTGGGAAGGTAAAGCGCAGTTTCTGCAGAAATGAGTTTGTGAGATATTTGAAGAAACACGTTTTGGGTTTCAGACTAACATAGTAAAATGTTGAAATCGGACTTTTTTTTTGAGCAATCACGATTGCTTATTGTTTTCACTTGACAGTAGTTGTTGTCCTTTGATTTTATTTTTCTATGCTTATTACGCAAACTCCTCTGGTGCGAGGGCCTCCACAAGCATGTCCTCTGGTTCATGGGCCTCCGCGAGCATGAAACTTCCCTTGAGTGGTGGCGTCCATGTGCTTTGGAATCGGATTATTTATAAACGACCTTCTCGACTTTACACAATCCTTTTTATGCGAAAACAGTATCTATCCAGCATATAACATCCAGCATCATTTGAATTTTGATGTCTTGAACTCAAATTATGGTTGCGATAAGTCATTAGTAGAACACATTAGTGAAACAAGAAACCTAACGTGCAGGGTCCTATCGCAATTCATGATTGCGAAAAACGTAATTTGAAGATTCAAGATCTCAAAACTCAAACTATTTTATTTATTTATTTATTTTTTATTTATATTTTTTCGAGCTTTATTTTCAGCGGAAACCAAATAAGCAAGCTTGTACAATAAAGTTAACGTGCAATAGATGAAAAAAATGCAAAATAATAATAATAATAATAATAATAATAATAATAATAATAATAATTAATAAATAAATAAAATGGAAACCTTCCCATAGTCTTTTAATTTCATTCCTTTGTTTCATCCTTTTAAATTCATCCTTAAATTAATCCTTCATTCATCTTCAAATGAATAAATAATTTTCAAAAATAAAAAAAAAATTGTAAATCAAAATGCGTATTCGAAAATTAAAAAATTTAACCGACTTCTTTTTATTTTTTTGCGGGATTATTATACAATTGCAAAATTTTGCGAATTTCGATAATAATTTTAGAATTTATTTTTTTATTAAAAATTAATTTTGCTTCAAATATTTATTTCATTTAGAAAAGTGAAAAATAAATCCCAATCGCGTACGTGGGGGGTCGAGAGATTAAACAACCGGTTAAACTCATTTTTTGATCCTCCCATTAAAGATAAGGAATGATATTGATACCCGTTTTTCAGTTACTAATTTATTTCTTGACCTTACATATGATGCACATCACAGAAACGAGACAAAATTCCAAATTGTAAAATAAATTATGAATTTTTAACAGTGTACATTAATTTGTGAAACAAAGTTCATTACAATTGACTGCAATGTTGAGCAGTCAATTGTAACCCACCTAGCAGGGGGTCCACCTAGCCCACCCAATTTAAGGCCGCCTAGCAGGGGGCGTTTCGCAGACTGCGCCATTGACATTTTTAGGGGAGGGGGTGTTTTCAGGAGTATTTGTTTTCTTTTTGGGAGTCTTTGGTATTTTGAGGGAGGTGCACCATTGCTCTTGGGGTCTTGGGGGCCCTGTTTAAGTGTTATATATTGAGCCCTTCAAGGATTTCTTTAAGGATGAGAACATCTTAACCCCTACCTATTTGACCATCATTTATAATGTAGGTCATGAGCAATAGCATCATTGATTTATGACCCCTTTTCGAAGATGGAAAAAAAAACACTTAACCCTCAAATGTCCTCGACAGCAATGTGTGACATCAAATTAAGTACGATGAAAACCCTAGCATTATTTCGAAGTCGATACATTTTTGTACCACTCCTAGAGAGAATCTCAATCCATTAATCATCGATACTAAACGAAAGATGTCGTAAATACCAGTTCATTGATCCTTACGGAAGGAACGATTAACATTAGCTTCTATACCCATCAGAAGTTCGATAGCTCAAGTTACGGGTAAATAAATAGGTTTTGATCCAGCACCCAAGATTTGCTCAAGTAGTTGAGTAAACGTCCTTAATTTGATATTAAACCGCTGGTAACAAACGCAGGTGCGGCTCCTCAGCAATTGGCATTACCTGTTTGTGCCGCTATGCTGCAGGGCCAGCCGCAATTAGACTTTTCAAGACAGCTGCTCAGGTGGGGTGGGGGTCTCGGGGGAAGGCAATAATTGAAAACGCATTCGCTGGGATCTGCGGACTATCATCTTCATTCCAAGTGTATAACCGAGGTGACATAATTGTAGGATCCAGCGGCGAAATTAAAAGGCGCGGCGTCTATTCAATGCCCGCCCATTTTTTCTCGGGTCCTGTTTGCTCGCAGGTAGAGGAATCAACACAGAAAGAAAAAACCAAGTCGCTATTTTCTCGTTCTTTTCGTTTATTTCTTTTGTCGTGCGAAATTTATTGTGCTCGCTCCCTTTCCCTGTCTCCAAGTCTTGAAATCACCCCTCGCTCCATTTCCAGGATTTTAAAAGAGAACGCGTCACCATCAACGACGAACTGCAGCTTGATTGCCAGCAAGAATATTAAGGTAGGTACGATCTCATTTATTATCCATAAATATGTATTAAATTATTAAAATATTTTTCTTAAGCATTTGTACAATTCTTAATAGACTAATGTATTTATCCTTATTAATCAAGCATCATCATTTCATTTCTATTAAAAAAGAGTGGATAATTTTCTTAGTATTTACTGTCTTAGCTCAGATTATGCAATGTTCTTCTCACTATGCTTAAATAATTTTGGAAACGTTAATTAAATTCCTGTTTACACACTCTGTTTTGTTTCATATATAGTTCACTTCCACAAATATTGAGTGAACATTTTCCCAGACTGGAATTACATTTTGCCTACTTGAGCGTTCACTTTGGTTGACACACGTTTGTCCTGTTGCCACTTAGGACACCACTGATCCTAAGAGATTATTTTTTTTACATTTAAACTGTGCTTTAATTTGATTTTTCGAAATTTCATTTTCTTTTCACTAAAGTGAAATTTTTGCTTAAGGATCTCTTTTGTACTACTGTTTTGTTTTTTGTTGTACTTTTATTTATTAACAGTATTTTTGACGTTGAGTTAACAAATGTCAAGTTGAAACAAACTATACTTTAGGCAATTGTATTAAAAGTTAAAACAATAACATGCTAGCTGTTTAAATAAAATATTTCGTTTGGAGAAAAAAAGAAAATTAAAATAAATTAAAAACATTTAAATGGTTAAATTATGAATTATTTAGGTATCTTACAACTGTGCACCTTCTTGTAACATGTATCTGATGTACCAAAAATAAAGGAGAAAATTAAAATTGTCATTGATTAAAAAATAATGCTTTACCATTCTGATACAATATTTTAACTCATTGCTGAACATAATACTTCGTTCTTAACTACAATGCTCTAAAATGTTTTATGTTCTCAAAAATATATAATGGTATTCGCGTTTAAGATTCGCTTGTTTGATGTTATTTTTTTTTTTTTTTTTTTTTTTTCACTTTGTGTGGAACAACATGCCTGTGGACCATTGCATGGTAAATCAACAAAATAATAATAATAATAATAAATAAATAAATAAATGAACAAAAAATATTCTCAAATCAATCATATTAGATTTTCATTAAACTTTCAGAAATCTTTCTCCATGATTTCTGAAATTAAAAAAGAGTCAATCTAGAACGGTCAATTATTCATAATTGATGAGTAATTAGTTTTTAAAAATTCATTTACATGCACCTTTTCACTTGCCGGCAGTGCTTTAAAACACCGTAAGGGGTTCTCCACAAATGATGTTAAGCTTTTATGGGGGCTGGAGCTTCGTAAAATTGTGGCCGTTTGACGAGGGGGGAGAGACGAGGAACCTAGAAGAATGTCATCACTCTTTGTGCTAATGAAAAACAACGAGACATGTGACAAAGGGA